>NC_065511.1:21739622-21832512 GCF_006386435.1 Epinephelus moara | reverse complement strand
TAAAACGGAGTTTAATCTCTCGGCATCCATTTTCAAGCTCTCTGTGTGTTTGTTTCCTTGCGGACGAAAAAAGGGGGAGCGCACATTTCCGAGAAGGCGTGTCCTTTTCAAAAATGCAAGAGGCGTTGCTTTGTTGCCGGCCGTTTTCGCCGTTTTTAGAAAGGAGTGTCCCCAGACTATCAGAAGGCGGAGATCTCTGATTGTCCAGTGGCGAGACTATATCATGGCAGACTTTGTAACATCTGTAAATATCATATTGTTGTTCAAAGAATATAATATCGTATCGTGATGAAAATGGTGATTTACACCCCTAGCTCTCAACATGGAGATGGCTGAGTTGGTGGTTAGCAGCTAACGGTGCTAACTCCATAAACAGTGCTAACAAAAGCAACAGTGGTGACAGAGCTGATGGTGTTAACCAGGAAGAATTGGAGGGTGGCGGCTGTGCTGTGCAAAGACGATGTCCCTATATCAGTGGTAACTGCTGTGTGAACACAGGGCAGACCCCAAGCGATTAGCTATCCAGTGAGATACACACGTGCACAAACACACAACAAAGAACAGAAAAGCTTGCATTACAACACACAAAGGGAGCATGACTTCATCCTCTGCTCAGGACGCCATTACTCCACTATATCTTTACATAGCAAATAGAGGTTATTTGCTCTATTAACGCTGTGAATGTCGCATACAGCACCTTTGAAGTAAAACTCTAAATAAAAGACCATTACAGTCTTGGTTTTACATCAACTCAGGTAACAGATTGAGTGACCTTTCCTGCCACTGATCCAATCAAATCGGCCATGTTGACCTTAAGTTTCAATGCTCAATAAATCAAACATCAATATGTAATGCTACAGAGCACAGTGCTGCAAAAACCTCAAAGCCTGGAGCCCAAACAACATTACTCATGTGGATTATTTTGCTTCAGTTCTCAGCTGACACACATGAATAGAGGGCGAGACATGAGAAACAGGAAGTGAAGAAGATGAACCGAGAGCAGAGTGAAAAGACATGAAATTGAAATTGAAATCAAAGTGATTAAAACATCTTATTTGCGCCAAAGCATTAACAGTTATTTTATATTCTGCACTTCAGTCATGCAGTATTAGACATTATGAAGTGCTGTGGAAGTGCCCTTAGTCCTTAAGGAGAGTGAAGTAAGTGTGTTTACTAATCTACAAGACTACTACACATGGCATTTGACTATCAGCAAGATTTGTCTCAACTGATAAGCAGCACAGCCAACACTACCGTGAAAGAAACATTGTACACACAGTGTGAAACTGGTTCCTAAGTCAGTGCTGTAACAGTCGCAAAACTGTATCGGTATCTGCATGTGAGATAGTATCACCCTTTCTTTTTAACCTTTTCCCAATTATCTCCCAAACTGTCCTCCTCTGTTGACGTAGGGTGGCCAGACACTCCCAGGAGTCTCCTCCAATGAACACGGACTTGTGAGTGCCTTGCATTAGCCACCCTCTAATTTTATGTTTTAACCGTGTCCTCTCTAATTTCTCTAAAGGAAATCTACCATAACTTTTCTCTCTGTTGTTAACCCTTCCATGACTGAAGCGGTTGACAATTTACCCACTAATTGGCCTTTTCCACAGGGGATATTTTGACATGTCACGACAGAGAAAGATCAGGTATAAATTATAAAATTAGCGATGGATGAATGAAGAATTCCATTTAGCTGCTTCAGTTTCATGTCATGCTGGCTCACTGTCATGGTTTACTGGGACACTTGAACAGAGTAATGGTTAATGTTATTAGTAACACCTGTGCTCTTCTACCATGACAAATCAAAATGACTGGTGTGAAAAAGCTGACTATAGTTATTTTGTGTCAGTGTAAAAAAATATGGATGCATGTCCATGATCTTGTTTTGCATTTATTTTAGTTCCACTTAAAGGGAAACTTCTGATTTTCAACAAGCTCTGTGTCATCACAGTGTGTGCACACAAGCAGTGTTTGGCTCCCCCCTGTGCCCCGATGGCCTGGAGCTTCCCGCTAATCCCCCTGCAAAGTTTGAATACTCTGATGATGCATTTCATGTCACATAGCGGACTTATGCTGGCAGGTAGTGATGTTACAGCTGATACTGCAGTCCCGAGGCCTGTGTCGAGCAAAGGGGGCGTGTCCAAATGAAGCTCGTGTCGATATCAGGATATCACGTGACCAAAGACAAACGAGGCCCTGTTTCTCTGGAATCACGTGACTGCCTCGTTGTGTGATTCGAGTCGGGAAATACATTAAGTGTTTTGCGTGATCCGAGGTGATTCTGAAGATCGTTAAGTGCAGAGGATTGAGTGATCCAGTCACACAAGCACTCTAACCTTGTGTGGACACGCACACACACACACATATATATGTATATATACATATATATGTGTGTGTGTATGCACTTTATTGATATACCACGTTCAGGATAGATTCATTTCATCTGGCTTTACAATACCTCATAGGGGGATTCTGACGTAATCATCATCATTAAGCATCATTATGTGTATGCCAGATCCACTGACATGTAGCCCACGTGTAATATCACAGTAGGACTGCTGTACATCAAATGACCAGGAGACGTCAGTACTCCTAAATGAGCTGTTAAACGGGGCTTCGTGTGATCAGCCTTTTGGTGAAGCAATCGGCCTGAAAGATTTGACACATTAACGGGGCTTCATCACACCATCACTACTGGCAGGTGGGTGAGGAGATCCTAGCACTTGCGGCAAAGGGGGAAGCCAAGCACTGTTAATCTGCACACACTGCGATGACACAGAGCTGGTTTAAAATCTGCAAACTTTTCCTTTAAGGTTGTCAAAAGTATCTTGTCGGGGAAAAAAAGGAATTTCAACACGTGTTTAAATCGATATAATATCTGTTAATTATACATTCAACAGTATAGAAAAGTACCAAAGCTCTTAAAAATAATAGTGAAAAAAGATGCCCTACAATCAGATTTTGAACTGAAGGCTGCACAAATGAACCAACTGGGAAGAAAATCAACTGGTCCTCAATCTGTGGCTGTTACAGCATTCTTTCCAAAAACAATCCCACCTTATGACCGGACACAAGTGTTCAGAGACTCTTCCTGTACCAGCACTGTGTGCAGGTGGTAGAGCAATAGCAAAAGAAAAACAACCCTTTTTCTGTACCTAGGACTTCTTTTCTCACCATGATCTAAAAAGAGGAACTGAATATCGTCTTTTTAATACTAATATTGCGTCAAAGTTTAAAATTCTGGTACATGACATTAGTTCCCCATTTGTGGTACCACAGTGTATTTCTTGGTGCTGCACTTGCTCAAGCGGTTTGCCAGCATACTTTGAACATTTTCCGGGGGTTTATGAGTCTCAGTTTCACAGGGACACACAGCCGAACAGTCAGCTCTGGGGTAGAGCTCAACAGAATACTCCACCCATTCAGCAATGCAACCCCATAACATTGTCGAGCTCACAATTGTCAGTTTAAAAACTAAAGATCAAAACTAATGCATCAGAACCAGAGAAATCATCTCAGTTGTTCCACACATTCCTCTTCCTTGTCAAAACCTGGCACCTACATTACCCATGATGCAACTTGACTGCTGACAGTTGAAGATTTGGGCGGATTATGCTAGAAGCAGCTAATGTAGCCTCAAGCAGAGATGAGGAGCAAGATACAGAGGTCTGGTACTCCACACCCCCTCATTTTTTTTTTTCTTTCAAACTCGTAGTCTTCAGCCCCAAGCGACGTTGCCTCAAATGACATCACTCAAGGCAATATATCAGATTTTGCGCAGCTCCCTCTGGAGCCACAAAAGGCTTTACACAACTTTTTCCACACATACGGAAGTATCCCCCAAGACCTGCAAACAGACTTTGATGTGTAAAATCAGTGGAGTTCCCCTTTAAAAAGCTCATATGCCTTCTCCGCACTCTCCAGCACTGAGCTGTCCTGTGATACAAAGCAACAAATACGACAGCCAGCCAATTCAATTTAGGCTTCAGTGGCCTCATATTTACTTTTAGTGAACAAACACCTACACACATCTTTTACTCGACAGTAGCCCTAAGCAGACATTTAGCAGTTAGCCATTAGAGAACTAAGAAAGACTGAAGGAAGAACAATACTGCTGCGACTGCCCTTATATGGAAGCAGCCTCCTCTACAGAGTGTCTAATTTTACACAAAGATGCAGACGGTGGCCAAAGCTGGAAAGCCCTGACAAAGTACAAACAAAGCCTGTGTGAAACTGAATATAACCGAACACAATTAATTATTTACCAAACTCCCCGATTTTGTCATCTGTTCATTTGAAAGCATCACTCAGTGGAGTCAATAAAAAGAGACGTGACATTAACACCGCCTTCACTTCGCTTCTGTTGTTCAGATTCAACACGACTGTCATTGAAGTGCGGCCTGGAAACGCAAGGGTAAAGCAGCGTGGCTTTGCCTGAAGAATTATTTACCGACGACTCCACTGTGTCACCGCATAAACAGAGAACAGACTGAATGCAATAATCACAGTATTCCCATTTGATCCGGTATCTAAGACTGACCTCATTGTCTGTGAGTAATCAAATATTAACAAAGAAAGAATGTTCACGTCTCGACAGTTTCACTCATGCATATATGCAATTTAAAACATTTCTTATTTCTTCCGGCTTTCAGAAGCAAGATGGAAGGGGTGTGGCAACAAGACAACCTTGATACTTAAAGTTCATCTATCAGATTAAATTTTGTCACCTCAGACAACTTTGTAAACAAAAGACAGTAGTTTTACAGGATCTTAGTTCATACCAACACTCATTTCCTTGAGGAATCTAACACACCTCTTCAAATAAATCTGAAAAAGGAAAACATAGCACTTGTTTTCTCAGTTTCTTTGTTTTCCCAAGTCTCCTCAAAAGCAGGGAGGGGTCGAGTAAGGACATGCTTGGCAATCCTTTGTGTCAAATACCTTACACTGTGGGCACCGTGTCGTCTCTGAGCAGGGAGATGGCCCTTATAGATATGGATATTTCTGGTTGCAAGCTCCTGTTTGTAAAGTCCTTGTTGATGTCACACTAAATTGAGAAAGAAAAACAGTTTCCTTTGCCTGAATCCTGTTACTGTTCGCCCGAGCTCTCAGCAGTACACATACTGGCACACTGCAGTGCGTATTTCCCCAGGGGTTAGGACTGTTTTCATGAAGCTGTCAAATAAAGGTGGTGGAGAGCTGGTGAATTTCAGCAGCACTGACCAAAGCCTTGTAACCATTAATGAGTCCCTGCAGAGTGAAATTCACCTTTGGCCGCCTGACACTATTTTCTGCCCACATCCTCTGCTGGTAATCCATTCGTCTCAAACAAGACTGAACTATGCAGTAACAAGAACTGTATGGATATTTACATAATGTATGCATGTTCCAGGAGAATTCGACCTATGGGTTAGGCAAAATAAGCTTTTGGCAGTTTTCACATCCTATTATCATTTTAAAAAAAGCCTTTTTAAATATTACACTACAAAAGCCCCTTTTTTGATCATGGTTTTAAAACAGTTAACAGTTTGGTTGATCTAAAATCACTGTTAAATCACTGTGGCAACTGGTTCATGGCCTTTATTGACTAAAAGCTAGTTCATACTATTGTGCTCATAAAATTTGTTTTTCTGTCAATAATAATTCAATGCGTTTTAACAAGAAATAAACCTGTAGTTGTTGTCGATGCACACAACACTTGAGACGAATTTGTTAGCTTGGCTGAGACTTCACAGTTAATATTTTGGAATTTACCAAAGTAAATGACATGCAACCACTTTTAAAAGGACACAAATGTCTTCCATACAGACGACAAAAAACACAAACAAAAAAGCAGTCATATAAATATCAACAATTAAAGCTACAGTTGGAAACTTTCATGAAACATTTGTGTCATATCTGCTGAAACTGTCACTATTAGGGCTGAGTATTGCCACCAATTTCCTGAATCAATTCGATGTCTGGTTTGAATTTTGCTTGAATATGAAAGATCTACTGCTGTAAATTGTACAAGGCAACTGTCGTACTGCCTATTTCTCGTCTCAGAAGTTTCCCGAAACATATTTTAGCATGTTTACTGTAAAATGAGACAGTTCATCACCCAGCCGCCATGTTGAAAACTGTCGTGAGAAAAAGCACCCACCAATGGCCGAACCAACTTTCTCATTTTACAACTAAACACTCACTAAAATATGTTTCGGAAAACTTTTGAGACAAGAAATAGCCAGCGCAGCAGCATAATCTTGCATCATATTTGATCAGTGCGATCTAGTTTGCAGTTTGAACATAGTTCACGAGCACTGATTGACATGACTGACATCTGCTCACTCTGAAAACAGCCAAAGTCTCCCGTAATGGGCCAGATTTTCTAAAGCTTGAAAACAGTGCCAATTGGAGGTGCGGTTATCGAGACTTGTGCCTGCACCACCACCACTAATCAGAACTGTTAATAAGAAACCCTTCAAAAGAACTGGGTTCCCACTGTCATGGAAAACCTGGAAAAGTCATGGAATTCTGTTGTGTAAAGTCACATTAACTGTTACAGTAATCTTCCGGGGATAACCATCCACATAATGTAGACTAGCTGCTGATGTAACGCAGCTCTAATATATGTGGAACCTTTTGTTGACCATCATGTATGTTTCTTTATTTCTCTCCGCACTCCATGTCGCCAGCCAGCCAGAATTACGTTTGAATCTGATATGGTTGAATAACTTTGGGCATAGATAATAATGTGACAGTGTGATTTAATGTTCCATGTCGACTCAGAGGTAGAGTGGGCCATCCGCTAATCAGATGATTGGCGGTTTAATCCCCGGTTCCTTCAGTCCGCATGTTGGCGTATCTTTGGCCAAGATACTGAACCCCAAATTACTCCCAATGGCTGTTCCATTGGTGTGTGACTGTGTGAATGTGACATGTAGTGTAAAAGCGCTTTGAGTGGTCAGAAGACTAGAAAGGTGCTATACAAGTGCAGTCCATGACCATAGTTTTCTCTCAGAACACTTGAATTACAATTTGCTCAGCATTTATTATGGGATTTTTGCCCAATGATGCCACAATTAAACCGTCTACCTGAGCTTTCAGTGCACTGTTAAGCTGTAAATGATTACATTTGTGACCAAGCACCACCCGCCAGCTAGACCAACATTGTCATGCATTAGAGACTCTGATTGGTTGTTTTCAGTCACATGCTGTAAAGCCATTAGAAGTGCTTTAGAGCAGGCAGAGGAATATGACTTTTTTCATAGATTATCTGACTCATTTTGGTGTTTGGGGGAATGTGGTGACAATTTCAGCAAACATTGAAAAAAAAAAAAAAAAAAAAAAAAAAAAATTGAGTTACCAGCTACAGCTTTAACACTGTCACAGTGTGTGTTACTGTCACAGTGAGGTTTTCCCAGCCACACAGATCAACTCTCCTTAGAAAAGTATCTAAGCGGATCCAGACCACAGGCAATCAGATGGTAAGTGATAGGCTACAAAAATAGGTCACACCACTTTAAGAATTTATCTCTCTATATATATGAAGAAACCCACCTTAAAAGTAGGGCACCGTTTTTTTTAATCATCATTGCAATGTAAACTTGCACAATAAACACATCATGAAGGACTGTAATATGGCCCTCGGAGGTTTTTATGAGTCAGCTGAAAGAGAGTATCAGTAGAAACCTGCATTTTAGACCGAAACTGTCACTTTTATATTGATGGCTCAATATTCAGTTTGTTCAGTGAAAGAATGTTGGAAATAATCTTTTCTTTTTTCAATTACTGCAAGTAACAACATTATCACTATCTCACATTACATATTTTTCCAGTATGTTGCAGATTATGTTTTAAAATGGTGAACAGCAGTGTATCTGACTTAACATACCTGCCTCATGCCAACATCAAAACTTCCCACTGTGTCTTTGCATGACAGCACACTGGCCAAAGTTACAACACACCATGACTCATTTCTATACACTAGACAGGTGACCCATGTTTACTCATTTTCATTCAAAGGGAAACTTAATCCTAGTTTCAGTGTTGATCCTGGGACGAGAGAGGCTCAGAAACATATTGATGATCATATATAGAAAAGCTGTCAAAGGTCAAACTATGAAGGTTTGAAATACTGCAGGCCTGCTCCTGCAAACACACACACAGGTCCTACAGGAAACACTGTCAGAGACAGGTGTAGGCCCAAAGCAAACACACTGTGGTTAAACTATGTCTGTTTATGTTAAACAACCACGCACATTTTCATTGCTACTAAGGATAATGATAGTTTGATCACACTTACGTCGTACGCATATCTGGCGGAATGCATCTTCCAAACGCGCTCCAACTGAAGTCCAGCAGGATCAGGTTCACCTTCCCCAACCTGTCGGCAGGTATGGATCCTCAATTTATAAACTACTGTTTAGAAAACGTCTATTTGCACGTCGTTTGAGTTAAATCCAGATGTCAGTGGGTCTTCCTGTATCGTCGCGAGCTGGGAATGCTGACACCGACCTCTTCCTTACACACCTATGGTTTGAACCACGCCCAGAATACCTGCCGCAGCTGCATTGTGGCCCTCAGTGCGTAAAACCATGCGTTTACACTGTCCTTAAATGAACTGCCATGCCACACTGTCATGTCATGGCACCAAAATATAACTACCTGTGAGTCCTCACCAACATTTCATTCATACACTCGCTGCTGCTCCGTTTAGGGCCATGTAAGAGGAAGTTTTTTCCTGCTTCTTCTTTTTCATATCATGTGCGTGTGGTCCCCCTGCTGACCATTTGCGGATTTCACTGCCAAGAATCCTTAGATAAATAAATAAACACAATTTTAAAAATCACATATTAGGCTACAGCTTCAAAGCATTTAGGCAACCATAAAACAATGCTCAAATTAAGCCCTCAAAATATGTTAGTTTGCTTTTAATTGTGTGGAGTCTAAAGAAAATGTGTAAATTATAAGATTAATTTACAAATAGGTCCAAAATGTTGACTGCACAGTAAGCTGGGGTGTAAATAAAGACAGTGCAGGCAGTGCGGTTGCAATGGGGCCCAAGATGTGGAGGGGCCTGTAGAGAAAGCAGGCTGTCCAATAATGTGTTTGATGGATCAGCAACAATGGATCTGTGCAAGTGATTCAGAATGCCACCTCAGAAATATGCATGTGTTCAAAAAAGAACTCACATCAACATAGAAATGGTGCCATCTGCTATATATGCCCTCATAAAGGCAAACCCATCTCTATCATAGTTTCTTTCTTTCTTATTTGTGAAATATTTAGTTGCAGTCTTTAACAAAATTACGTGTTTATTCCACATAACTATAAAAACTATAAATTAACAATGAAAAATACACAATAAAATGTTTCTTTTTTATATGTTATTTTTGTCATAAACAAACTTGCAGTGATTACAGCTGGGTGATATGCATGTTGATTTTGTCCAATGCCAAGTCTCTATTTAATCATGTGACGAGATGATACAATATACAGGCGCTTGTTTAGACGCAAAATCAGGCACTAGGGCCCATCATAATAGCGTGCACTGGAGCCCGTCCCAACTACTGTACGCCACTGACATTCATTCATTCATTGTCCGTAGCTGCTTATCCTGTTATGGGTCACAAGTGTGCTGGAGCCTGTCCCAGCTGTCACTGAGCGAGAGGTGGGGTACACCCTGGACAGGTCACCAGACTATCCCAGGGCTGACACATATAGACAGACAACCATTCATGCTCACATTCACACCTACAGACAATTTAGAGTCACCAATTAACCTGCATGGACTGTGGGAGGAAGCTGGAGTACCCAGAGAAAACCCACGCTGACACGGGGAGAACATGCAAACTCCGCACAGAGGGGCTCCCCCACCCTAGGGTCGAACCTCCGACCCCAGGTTTGAATCAGGAACCCTCTTGTTGTGAGGCAACAATACTAAACACTGCACCCCACTGACAGTAAGATTAGTTTACGTGCTTTATATACATCAATATGAGATTGCACTCCTGATGATCAAATACAGTGATGCTTTACTGTTTGTAGTCAGTGCTCCTTTCCCTCCAGAGGTTTTATGTGTTTTTGCAACACTTCTACTGTCCCCTAACTTAAATGGAAAAATACATATGTTATGAACACCACTTAGTGTAATCCAACCTAGCAACATCATAAAACACAGCTTCAAAAACTCACACAGTTGAGTCAACACCTCTCTGTTTCATATTTCATAAGGGATGTATTTAATGTTTCAGTGGGTTGCAGGAGAACAAGAGAAGCTATTTTTCACTCACTGTGTGTGTATTTGTTCGTCTGCTATCCCAGTGGTGTCCAGCCTTTTTGGTTTTTCAGAAGCATCTACTGAAAACTCCTCATCACAGGTTGTGGCCTCAAAGTGTAGACATGAGTTGGGAGCAGTTCAACCAAAATCAGATTTTTTTTCCCTCCTCAGATAGTTTTATTTGTAGGGTTATTAAGATGTTTGAAGTTGCAGAAGACAGTGAATACATACACATTTCAGTGTCAGTTTATGGTGCACATATCTAAAACTTATGTGGTCTAATACAACAGTTCATAAAGTTCATATTCATCCAATTTTCTCTTCATTTTGGCAGCTACAGATATTGTGCTGTTGAGTTTTAGTCTACTACTTCACACAGTGTTTCAAATATTTTGTCCACTCCATTTTGATCAGTAAGGGTAGACAAAATATGAGAAACACCAATGCAATACACTTTACTGCAGGACTGTTGTATTAGACTGCATTAGTTTTACTGAGCTGTCCTTAATAAACTGACAACTCTGACACACCCTCCTGTACCCTTAGATCCTCTTCCGCAATCCAACTCACATCACAATAGACTACCATGGGTTCGAGAGCTTTCAGCCGTTCTGCCCCCGCCTCTGGAACTCTCTCTTCGACATTCATAATATTGACTCCCTTTCCACTTTCAAATCCCTTCTGAAAACACACCTTTTCAAGCTGGCATATTTGATGTGATTTATTGGAGACACACATATGGCAACCAGCACTGATTCATTGATTTTATGATGATGATTTTTTTATCTTATATTTATAACTATGAGTTTTGTTTAGTCATTTTATTAACTTTTGGCATGGTGTATTTTTAATAATAATTAACTGGGTAATTGAACTTTTTCTAGGGAAAACCCTACACATATTAATTACAGAAGAGCATTATTAACATGATCAATCAGACATCCCAGACTTCACATGTTGTCAAAAAAGACAAATGACAGACTTGCAAATAATAATCATTAAAGAGATAAAATGATGTACTCACCAGAAAAATAAATAAGTGATTATAATGAGGTATGGCATATAAACTTTTCTTATTATTTACATGTTTCATATTGCATCAAATTGTCCTCGAGTTTCAGCACTGAATCACACATTTGATGATTAAAATCACTTCTTGTTGATGCGTTCAAAGATGTATTTTAAACTGTATGCCCTGTTTTCCTTTTCTTTATTTTGCATTGTTTTGTTTTGTTTTTGTTTGTTTGTTTGTTTTGCGCTTTGTTGTATTTTAGGTAGCCTTGTGTAACATCTAGACCAAGGGACAACAGATGAGAAATAGCCTTTTGGCTAATTCTGGCATTTCTATACCATGTGAATTTATTAATTTGCACTTTCCTTTTTTAAATAAGATAAAATAAAATAAAATAAACAGAAATAATATATATATATATAAACAGGGGGATTGATTGATTGATATCTTTATTTCGAACATGTTAAACAATAGCAGTGGTTTAAAAAGAAGAAAGAAAGAAAGAAAGAAAGAAAGAAAGAAAGAAAGAAAACAGATATACACAAAAAAAGACATTTAAATTGCATCATCAAGATTGAAGTTTCACAGTTTTACATGAAGGAAGAGGTAGAAACTTATCAAGTCCTACCCCTTAATCACTAATTAATTATTATCCATATTTTATAATCAATATATGAATATAATATAATGACTTGGCAACATTAATTTTTGTGCATGACGTAAACAAGCCGAATCATGTGATTTGTTCCAAAACTGAATCAACATTGCTTTCAAAATAAACAATATAACATATTAATTTATCATATTTTTCCCCCAGATGACGTCATTATAGTCAGTCTGTTAGGGGGAAACTCATTTAAACTCACAAATTAAAGCTGCTAAGTCTTGTTAATTGAATTTTCGGGTGGATTCTCCCTTTAAATTACCATCTACTGTAAAAACCAGCAGGCGCTCCCTGCCTTGCATTCTCCATCCATCCCCACCAGATGTCTCCCTTCACTAAGCCACGGCGAGGACTCCGTGAGTAAAGCCTGTGATAAATACCCGCAGAAACAGGGCTTGGTTCTGTCAGCCTTCATCCACATAAAATCCCAGGCTGCCATTGGAGAGCCCGTTGGCAAGAGCGAACAGGACGCAGACGCAGGAGATATCCCGACGAACGCAGTGTCCATCACTTCATCTGATGTAACCAGACAGCGCATGTTGGAGGCAGTCATCTAACAACAGCAACTTCGTTATAAAAAGAGACAAAAGAAGGCGAGAAAATGGGACATACCGCAATACCTATATTGATGGCTGTATTGTCCTGCTGCGTGTGGAAAAACGTCGAGGTAAGAGCCAGACAACCTGAAACCATCTGTGCCGATGGCGCATTGTAATTTCACTGTCTGTTTTTCAGCTGAATGTCGATGTGACTTTTGGACATAATGCCGTGTTATTATAGCTCATGTCGACATCATGCCACGCATACAGCTGCCTCTATCTCCATATTGCTGACACGCACCCTTATCTAGGGCAGGTTTAATTTGCAAATGCATCCTCGAGCCTCTGTCCTGTGTGTCAACAAGAGTAATGACACACAGCGTCCCGGGAAAACGCAGTGATGGTGAGGGGATTTTAAAATGCAAATGCTGCAATGGGATATGAATGGAGTCTGACATTCAGGGACGTAAATATAAGAGGCTTGGTGTACAGTGTATTCAGCTCGCTGCGTCAAGTCTGGGCCTGTATCGGACATGAAAAAATGTCACACAGGCCTTTTGCTCTGTGGAAGGATGGAGATCAAATCCCAGCTCATTGCGTCCCATCTGGCCCTGTCAGAGGCAGAAATCAGCCTGCGTCCGTCCTTTTTTTACAGGAGTGGTGCAGCTCTTGAGCAGGATGGAGTCATGCATATTCAATTGCTGTTGTGTGTTACATTTGGTCCTCATGACTGAATAGATTACACAAGTCCCAATTTGATTTTACATCTGATTTTCAGTAGATCATTTTACTTCTGTTACCAAATATGTTGCCTTAAAATGCCTGTGAATAACTGCTCATCTAACAAGGGGGTGACTTTGATATATCATTAGACACAGTGCAATTTACTAATGAGAGATATGGGGTCATCCTATTGGCATCTGTCTCCATCAATAGGTAGAGGAGAGAGTGAAAGTCTCCTGTAGGAAGCGACAGATCAATGGGCCGCCAGCTGCTCCCACCTCCCGCCTGTCTCATCACGACTTACAGCAGACACACAGCTTGATGGACTCTGCTTTTATTCCTCAATAACTCTTCAGTCGCCCATCATCTCCGTAATAGACCCGAGGCGTGCTTTCAGGTTGGAGCATTTGTGTGTAGGAGCAGGGTGGCGTTTGGAGGTGAGCGTGGAGGGGAGGAGGGAGGATGAGTCATGATGTCCCAGCTGGAGCTGTGGTTCAGGTCAAACGGACTTTTTCCACACGGAGGTGAGGAGCCAAAGACGCTGCGGTATCTGTGATGTAGAATATGGAGCACGGTCGCTTCAGAGTCTCCCCAAGTTCCCCTAAGAGGATTTGTGAGATGTTTATTTATTAGCCATCTTCCACTGTGAGTCTGTAACAGTCATAAAGCCTCTCCTTTCACTCTGAAATAATTTCACTTCTCTAAGAGCCTTAGCGGGATTACTGCTATGCTGAGGAACAGGCTTTAGCTTCATACAAGGAGACCTGCCCATGAAGGTTTACACTGAAGATTACGCTGCGAGAGGGTTGGCTGGCTGGATTACACTGTGGTATTAGTCCTAATAAAACTGTCAGCTTCCCTTAATTTACTCAACATTCATTCAGCGGAAATGTGGGAATTGGATAATTTTGTTTTGATCTCTCTTTTATAGTGTAACATTCAAATGTCTCAGTGCGCTGGGATAATCAGAATCTAATCAAATTACATTTCTAGATAGTGTTTTGGATGAGTAAAGCCATGATCATTCATCATCCTGTGCTCTGATTGGACGGACACATTGACGCCAGGTTGTCACATACATGTCAAGTCCAGTGATGGTTTCCCAGGTGTCTCAGCTGCTATAGCACTTATTGTACCTGTGACAGCACCCACAGCATTTAGCTAATTGAACACTTCTGATACAAAAGGTCATTCATGGAAAGATGACAGGGACAGCCACCTTTATGGACAGCCTGTGAACGTCTTTATCATGTAGTGTGACATTCAGGAGCAGAGGAAGTTTGGATTAGATTGAATGTGTTGGGATTGCGTGCTAGCAGCATTTATGTGGGTCACATGCTTTTTCATCTTCAAAAGGGGTGGGATAACGTATCAAATTATGATATATGGGTGGGCAATGTTAAAAGTATATACTGTGAGCTGATATGAATTTGTCAGACATTTTGTTACCATTTATCCCTTCAACATATAATTCACAAGTTTCTGTGTTTGTCCAAAAACAGACCTGCCTGGCTAGTTATTTTACGCATTAGCAATTCCTCAACTGTATGTACAGTAGACACAGCGATCGGTGATATCTGATGAATACTTTCTCAATTAATGAAAGAATACTTCAGATCGACTGTTTGTATATCAGTTACCTTGAATTCATGAGGAAACTTTTTTCTCACAGGCCTCCACGGAAGACAGCTAGCATATTGATACATTAATTGATTGGGGACCTCGTTTAACAGCAGCAAAACTACACCGAAACATCAGTTTATTTATTTTATCTTACTTTTATTGAACCCATATTTAACCAGGTAAGTCTCGTTGAGATTAACGATCTCCTTTACAAGGGAGACCTGGCCAAGACAGCAGCATACAAAAAAGTTACAACCAAACAACCACACAGTTAAGAGCATAAAAGATAAACAGTAACAGGTAGAAATATTGGAGCACCTGCACACAATGACAAGAACGAACTGATTCATTCAACCTTGTACTTATGAGAGCTTTAAAGTCAAATCATTTATAAACTCCCACACAACTCATGCAGTATAATCCAAGTATGCATTTTTGATAAAACCTTACTATTTAAAACTAAAAGTGAAACTTGACTACGCTCTCTTCAAAGTCAGACTCCAGTACTAAGGCTTTAGCGAAAATGCATGTGTTTGGGAAATACTGAGCATACGACTGGATAAATGGGACTTGGATTATACTGAACGAGTTGTGTGAGAGTTTGTGAGGGAATGTTTTGATACAGTTTTGCTGTTGTTTAATGTGGTCCACAATCAATCAATATATCTGCTGTTTTCCGTTGAGGCGTTAGAGACAAACAAAGTCGTGAAGTATTCCTTTAATTGATTTATCCTATTAAAATATCAAAAAATAGTGCAGAAAGGGGCCCATCACAGTTTCCTAAAGCTCAAGTTAACATATTGAGGCGTCTTGTTTTGTTCAACCAACACTCCAAACCTCCAAAGGTCTTCAGTTTACTGTCAGAAAGAAGCAAGAAAAGCAGCAAATGTTGGAGTTTTTGGTTAAAAAATGTTACTTAAAGGACTTTAAGATTATCTAATGGTAGCCGATTATTTCTCTTTAGATCTACTAACTGATTGATTAACTACTTGTTTCAGCCACTGTACAACTATCCCATTAAGTAGGGGTTTTATCCATATCCTGCAGCCTTATCATGACATAATACATTTCCTGGGAAATCAACAGAGGAACTGTTTATGGATAAAATTACCTGACAGCAATGTCTAGTGTTGGCTAATCCAGGATATTACATAATCTAACAAATCCAAGTCCTTCATTGCATTGATTCAAATTGATTTTTACAGATCTGATTTTGTCTTTTAGCAGTCCTGAACGCTGATTTGCATCATGGCAAGCGATACAAGAACTTTTAACTTCGGGACAAAACCTTGAAAAATATCAATTTTCAATACCTCAGGGAAAACTGGCATTAAGGGCATTCAACTCATTTGTTTTTTATTAAAATATAGAAAAAATGAATCGATACTGCAGAAAATGAGTATTGAAACATTGAATATTGAAATATTCAGTAATATGTAAAGATAAATCCATATTTTTGGCACCAGTAGCATGCAGTGATCTAATATAACTACAGAAACAACAACTACTGCAGAAATGAATCCCCTAACAGTTGACAAATTCATATCCTCCTGCGGCCTCGTACCACCCAGGCCTACTCTGTAAGATCACAAACATTAGGGAGTCATAATGGCATTATGAATACTCACTTATCAACAAAGCATAAAGCCACAATGCAGCCTGTGAGTTCAGTTTTTGCCCCAACAAAACCTCCACAAAGGAAAATCTGATTTATGACAGCAATCATACAAAGACTACGTTTATGTGTAGCCATATTGGATTAAAAAAAAGAAAAAGGGGTGGCAAGGGACTACAAGTATGCTCAGCTTTAGTCACCCAGCTCTGTATTTATCAAGATAAATGACTGCAGCAGTGTGAACCTGTGCCCGAGCCGGAGCACTCCAGTCCAGAGAGGCTGCAGAAGAAAAGTAGTAGCAGACGCAAAAAACAAACCCACCGTATCTGCAACAGGTTTCAGGAAGTACTCAATGTGTGGGAAAGCTTGCAGCATAAAGGGAGGAATGGGAGGCAGAGAAAATGGAAGGAAGGAAAGAGCAGAAGGGTAGGAAGCAGGTTTTAGTACGGCTAGAGATTAAAATAAAAATGGTGAGTCATAAAGTCGCTGTGTAACCCCCCCCCTTCAGCCCTCCTCTTCCACCACCACAGCCCCACCAACAGCGATTTCAGGCCCTGTGCTGGAATACAGCCATACAGATCCATGCACCTCCCACCCCCATCTGCCTCTCAATGCAGAAACACAAGAGGATTTGTTGGGGGGGACAAGGAAAAAAGATAAGGACAACCAGATACACACACACACACACACACACACACACACACACTGCCCTACACTCACTTAATTAATTTTAGAGCCAAGAGATAATCGGGTTCCACTAATGGATTCCCGTGCGCTTGCTATTCTCTACTATATCCGTGTGCCAGTGGGCATAAAACGTACCATTTAGTTGTATCGCATGTTTTTCCCCCTTGTTCTCCATATCTGACTTCCTTTCCAAGGTTTTTTGAAGTGCAGCACACTCACAGGACCTGGATTAAATCCTGCAGAGTCATTGTGAAATGAGAGCTACACTATACCCGAGGAAAGGAGCGCTGTAAAAGTGCTCGAACAGTTGAGCTGTTACTAGAGGTGCGAATAATATTAATGCGCCCCGTTGGCCATCTTGCAGTCAACAACATTGAAACAGTGCCTCGTGTTGTGTGGTTCAGAGTGTCACCGGGCTGGGGGGGATTCATTTCTATTATGGCTGCTGGTTGTTTAGAGTGTAAATGGAGAAAGTGTATGTTTGTGTTTATGTCTTGAGGCATGGAGTTCATCCAGCTTTTCTGCTGAAATGAAATTGACATTAATTGCACATTTGCACGGCATCCTCCTGATGGGTCCAGGGAAGCTCTGCCAAGTCCTGGTTTCGATGATTCAATCTTGTCTTCTGGCCTTTCTGAAATATTTCGAATTATGCGTCTCAGCTGGAAAGGGAGTAATTCCCAATTCAGCATTTAATAATGCTCGGTTGCAAGACTCATCACTTTGTGTCATCTCCACAGCCTGTCGTGCATAACCTGATGCACTGGATTTGATGAGTTAATTTCTTTGGCTTCCCAGACTGCGTGGATGTTTCTAGGTTGCACATAATCAAGAAGTTACTTTAACTTCCAGTTTCCCAAAGATTACTCTCCCTTTCATCATCTACTTACTGAATGTCATATATATATTGCTTAGATTGCTCGACTGTGTGTCTGTAAGAGCTGAAGCCCGGATGGGACTGGTGTGGTTTGGAAGTGTGCAGGTGTCTTCTGCGTGTGTGTGTGTTTGCACATGTCATGAGTTTGCTCAGTGTCACCTAGAGTGATTGAGATACTAGCATAGCCATCCTGATCACATCCAGCTGTGGCTCCTCTCCAGAGTCTTGCAGGGCAGAGATATCGCTGCAGCCCGAGGTCTTCACACCCCACATAACTGCCTCAGTAAGCCTAATGGCTTGGATTTCTGCGGAAAAGTTTAACGCCAGGGCAAAGCGAGATGTTTAGTCCTGCCGCAGCCAGTGGGAGGTTTCGGAGGAGCCCACCCCCCCCTCGAAAAAATCTGCAGTGTGGTGATAACACTTGTCCTCCATGTTCAGGAGGAGAAAAAAAGAGCGCAGTGAAACAGATTGAGGGCTGGTGGAGGAAGAGAGAGAGAGGGGGGATTGCCCTGGCACGGCAGATGATTTGAGAGACGGAGAGGGTGAGGGAGGATAGAGAGTGTAAGTGATGTAGCGCGTGTAGAATGTTATGTGGGTTGCAGGGTGAAGTGCATGCTAATGGAGGAACCCAGCCCTATTGCTGCTCAACCCCAAGCAGCTGGGAGAGCAGAGAGATCCATCTCTGTCATGTACATGTATTCACAGGTGGCCTTGAAATGAGACGAGGGGCGGGTGGTGGGGCAGAGGAATAGAAAACCCTGTGGCCAGAGTGGAGCACCGGGTTGTATGAAAGTGGGAGTGCAAAAAATCTAATTTCCTTAACGGCCATGGCTGCAGGGTTTGAGAGAGCGTGGGGTTGTTGGGTCCACTGAGACTGATCAGGCCAGTATTAACATTCTACAGGAGAACAGGAGCTGTTATGGAGGGAAATGGATGTACTTTTTGGCAGGTCATTTTCGCTCCTTCATCATTTGCACAGCCTTGGCTACGAAACACACACAGCTCTATCAGAAGCACTAAAAGCTCATTTCCAAGACATTAATCCAAATGTAACAAAGGTACAGTGGTATTGATGGTCAGAAACCGCACACATACACACAATTAGGTCACACGCTTACACAGATAGCTCAGAAATACACACACATTCACCACACACTTGCTGCTTTATAAAGATGGCACGCTGCAGAAGCTGCATCAATTATTGAAGGCCGTGGAAAGGTCTGGGCTCTCGCTTGTCGACGGGGCTTTGGCACTTGTCACGCACCCTTCTCAACGCTCCGATGCCAGTCCTCTCTCTTCATGCTACCTGGTTTTTTGTTACCCCTCCTTTCCCCGCCCTCCAGGTCCACTCCCCAGCCTCGCTCTACAGAGCACAAAAGAAAATCCCCACGCCTGTCTCCTCCTTGCCCCCACCCAACCCCACCCCCCTCCCCGCTTCCTCTTCCCCGTCTCTGCCCCAGCCTCTCCTGCCACATCCCAGAGGCACTCCTTACCCCTCCCATACCCTCTCTCCCAGACACCGCTCCTCCATCTGCCTCAGCAGCTTTCAGTGGCCAGTGACATCTTTTCTCTTTCCTTGTGTATACTTTGATTGTTCTTGAATAATTCATGCTGCAAACTCACCCTTCATTTGATTCCTTTTCTGCCCTTTGCTACTCTTGCATTTTTTTCTCCATTCTTGATATTTTCAGACATCTGACAATGCCTGTCTTTATTTGCACAAGCTGGTTCTCTACTGTCATTGCACCAGAGCTGGAACTAATGATCATTTCCACTGTCGATTAATCTGTCGATTATTTTCTGGATTAATCGATCAGTTGTTTGGTCTATAAAACGTCAGAAAATGGTGAAAAATGTAAGTCAGTGTTTCCCAAAGCCCAAGATGACGTTCTTGAATGTTGTTTTGTCCACAAATGACTTTTTTAGACTTAGACTTTATTGTCCCCTTGAGGAAATTCTTTTCCACAGCACCATCCATTCCCAGTGTCCACCACAGAACAGAACAAGACACACATTTGGAAACACACGGTAGAAAACAGACAAACAAAACAGTGTCAACACTTAACATAGTCCACACTCTGGCCTGTTCAGCGAGGCCTTTTGTTCAGGGCCGCTATGACAGCAGGGATCAGGCTTTTCCCAAGGCGAGCCCTTCTGCACCTCAGTGCTCTGTATCTGCGTCCTGAGGGTAGAGGGGTGAGATGGGTGTTTAGTGGATGTGTGATGTCCTGTTCTGTTGAGGTTGTGTTATGGCCCTGTTGTTTAAATCTGTTAGGTCTGCCACGTGCTGAATTTATGACATAATCTTTATACTTTATCATATACCAAATCAGTGGAATGCTGATTCACATCTGAGCATTGTCCAAGAGTGAAATTTTCTTTTCTTTAAGGTGTTTTCACCTTAAAATATAACTTAAACTGATTAATCGGTTATTAAGTTGACTAATTAGTGATGATTAATTCAGAAATAGTGTAATTATAGTTGACAACTTATCAGTTAATCAATCATTACAGCTCTACGCTCCACCTTACTAATGCAGTTAAAAAGTTTTGCCATCAGATATTCTGACAGCATGAACCAATTCATTACAATGTGAATTATGTCCAGCACAATTCAGCTCATATTTGAAGAAAAAGATATACTTTATTAATCACTGAGGAGAAATTCATTCACAATTTATTTTGGCCCGAAATACACACAGATGAACACACAGGATCTATATATGCATTAGATGGAGAGCGAGGGGGCTGCCCATGGACAGGCACCCCGAGCAGTTGGTGGTTCGGTGTCTTGCTCAGGGGTACCTCGACAGTGCCCAGGAGGTGAACTGGCACCTCTCCAGCTAGCAGTCCATACTCCAGATTTGGTCCAGATGGGAATTTGAACCGGCGACCCCTTGGTTCCCAACCCAAGTCACTATTGACAGAGCTACCTCCGCACTCAGCTGTTGGTTACACCCATTTTCCTTTAATACATACCATCAAATGAACCTTTAGTGATTTCCTACATTTCCCAGAATGCATTTTGATAATCCCCAGATAACAGCTAGTGTGAACTTGCTGCATCCAGCTGTGCAATGTATTTGTTAGCAGTTTAAGAAGCAGTGTAGGGAAATTTAGTGGCAAGTAGTGGCGAGAATCGCATATTGCAACCAGCTGAAACTTCTCCATGCATGTGCCAAGCGTGAACTCCAGGTTAGGATTCCTTCAGTGTTCATAGATCAGGAGGTTTTTAGCGGGAGCCAAATTATCTGCAGAGGTCTCCTGCTCTCCAAAACAAAAAGATTTGGTGATAAAAGCGGTAGAAACACTGAATAAACAATTTCACTTAAAAAAAAAAAAAAAGAAAGTTTTTTTGGTGATGCTCATTGCGGAGGGGGTTGCTCACTATGGTGGCTGGCGCGGAAATGCAGAATCATGAATGGCCTTATCTAGAGCCAGTGTTTGGTTTGTCTGTTCTGAGCTACTGTACAAACACAGTGGTGCAACATGGCAGACTCCATGAACAAGGACCTGCCTCTATGTAGATATAAACAGCTCATTCTAAGGTAGCGAAAACACAACAGTTCTTATTGTCAAGTGATTATTCACTAAAGAAAACATACTTAATCATATTCCATTCTGCCAGTATGTTGCCATAAATGTTACACACTGGAGCGTTAATATTGAATATTGGATATCAATGAGTATTTCATGTTGAAACTTTTTTTTATTTTTAAGTGAAATTTGATATTTTTCCAAATATGGCAACCAAAAGCATCACCAGCAGTTGTTTATTTACCAGTGTTGATGTGATTTAGATGGAATTTATTGTACAGGAGTGTGTACTTCCAGCAAAGGAGTCTCAAACATACCATCCCTTCCCCTGAGACAAAATGTTCCCACAGCATTTGACTCGATGCTCAGCATTCAACAACCCCAGCAAAGAATCTCCAAAGGCTTCCTGCAATTGACTCTTCCTCTGTTTTATCTGGTATATACACAGAGGGCTTTCCTACCATAAACAACCAGACCGCTGTTACAAACAGCTATAGATGATAGAGATACTCAGGTGCTGCCGTGGCTGCTATTAATCATCAACAGTAAGATTCAGCCAGTGATGGGGAGAGACAAATAGTATTCCATTCTTTTCTCAGCTCAGGGTCATTGTGCTCTCCAAGGCCAAGCTGTGCCAGTTAACAGCCAATACTCACCCAAGCTCGTCTGACAAATTGGATGCTTCGCATGAATCCAGCCGTGGTTTTGAAAAAAGAATGTAATAAAAGCACAAAGTACAAACGGAGGTTCCAGGCCCCGGTGAGGGGTCTTTTGTGCAGATTGTCTCAATGATTAAACCATTTTCCCTTCAGTTGGACACTCTGTGGAGACTTTATGGCCTGAGGAAATGAGATAACACTAATATTTAATCTACTGAGTGATTCTGCAGCACAGACTGGCAGACTGCACAGCCAGCACGCATTATCTCACCAGAGTAGCCCGGTCTATAATAACACTGAGAGGGCTAAAGCAAGACAGGACATGCCAGCCTGACATGATCTCAGTTATCGTTATTAGTTTTTGTGGATTTGTCAAGCTGTGCTTTCTAGAGCTACTCAAATGTAAGAGTGCTTGTTTTTAATGTGATACATTCAGATACTTGGTGATGTGATTTATCACGCACATCTTGATTGACTGACAATAATCAGATGATTCAAATTCATGCGTATCCTGTTTTTGTAGTAATGAGTATGAGCGGATTTAAAAGGCTTGCCCACCATAAAAGTCTAAAGTCTCTTAAAGTCTTGGGAGGACAGACAGTTGGCGAAGTTGATTAAAGCAAAATGGAAAGATAATCAGTTGTGTTGTAACATGCAGGCTGTGCGGCCCTGAAGCAGAGGAATCAGAGGAACATGTGACGAATCGTTAAGTCAGCTACTGAGTCACCGCACTGAGATTTCCCAAGAGTGGGATCATCGAAAACAATTCAATATATAATGCTGTCCCTGACAGTGTTGTAATAGTGTTATATTAAATCATATCATACTGTATTATTACATTGCTGTGACTAACAATCATTTTCTCTGGAATTTTTTTTTTTTTTTTTTTTTTTTTTTGCAATGACTTGAGTAACATAGTAATGAGTACTGCCATTTGTGTGATCATCAGTACAACCCAAAGATATCCAGTTTACAATGGAAACAGAAAAGTAGTGAACCTTCACATGTGAGAAGCTAAAACCAGATACAGTTCCTTTTTTGTCAGCATATTAACCATCGTATTCACATTTAATAGAATATAATAATGTTGATTTTATGACTGTCTGTGGAGTCATGTGTGTACTCCTGCTGTCTGAAGGCCAGATGCCACCAGGGCATTTACCACTGTTGTTTATATGCAGATGACATTATTATTAATTCAGTTAATTGTCATTTGAGCTGCTATACAATTAGACATTACGCCCTGAAACTATGGAACACACTACCTATAGATATCAGGGAAGCTAGCTCGCTAAAGAAAGCTAAAAATGTATCTGTTCACTTCAGCCTTTCACTAGCTCTGACTTCCTGATACGGGTCTGAAGCTCTTTCTTTCCATTTACGCTTCACACTGCTGCAGCTCCTTTAAAATCTTTTTAAACTGTTTTAAATGTCCTTTTATATTGAGTTGCCTTGTCTGTTTTATGTTCATTATGTCTAGTTTCATGTGAAATACTCTTATACTGCCCTTAAATAAACATTATTACATTATTATTAGCATTGTAGAAACATTTCTGGAACATTACAGGGGACACACTGATGTTTTTACTGGCTTTAAAGAGAGTCAGAAGCCCGACTTAGTAGGGCCCAGTATTGCGCAAGTAATTTAAGTGATGTGTAAACAACCAACAGACAGTGATAGGAAAGCTAACCGAGCATTAAGGCAGCGATCAGCGACCTGCCGAGGATAGAAAGTCGGAGCAAACATATGGGGACTCTTTCATGTGAGGAAGAAAGAGAGAGCGAGGCAGACTGATACCGAGCGGCAGGGAGAGAGAGAGGGAGGCTGAGTGACATGCTTGAAATTCTGTAGGGAACCAGTTGCTACGGTAACAGGGAAGGTAGCCGGCTCCTGTGGGTGGTGTTACCATGGCAACCACCCTCAGTGGCCAAGTGATGCTGAGAGGGAGAACGTAGAGGAGAGGGCTTAAAAAAAAAAAAAAAAAAAAAAAAGTCTGTTTACGGGTTCGATGGGAACAAGCTAGACAGACAAAGAGGACGGCGAGCGAGCGGAAGCTGATGTTAAATGTGGGAGAGCGACGCCAGCCACGCCGTGCACTCTTTCATCAAGTTCATCTGTGGCAGAAACTTGATTCTTTCTTTTGCTTTGTGTAAGACGGAAGCTGGTCCCTGCGGGCCCGGCATTAGCTGTTCATCCTGCTGTTCAATAACAGAGCGCCTCATTAACATGAACAGTGGGCCAAAGATGCTTTGCAGGGCAACACACTGTCTGAGAGACCTGGGAAGAGGTTATCCCCTCAATATGTCTTTGCTGTTTATTGGGCTGGCCATGCTGCGCTCTGTTATCAGTGATGCTGTACGTTCTGACCTCTCACTGGGAATTAAAGACCACTTTGTTCCCGCTGTGGCGACACCACACGCCTTTGAATTAAAGCCATGAACCAACATGTTGTGAAAATAGTTACATATTACATACAGACCATTATATGTAACAGGGTGTATAATGTACTCTGTGTGGTACAGATCTGGGGTCTGCACCACGACTAAAGGGATCAACTATTGCTTTTAGCTCTCTGGTCACACCCCCACCTCAACAAATAATAATGATGTTAATAGATACACAACCACACACCACTCTGCCTCTACCTCACGTTCTCTTCGCCAGGCTCACACAACATATAGTATATATATAACCTCCCATCCTCATTTCCATAAGATGCATCTGCTAGACAGGCTCCCAGGGGAGTTGGCACGATGTGATCAGAATTGTGTATGTGCATAAATCAGAGACAGAAAGAAAGAGATATATGAATGTTTTCACTCCCTCTGCATTCTCCCCCTCCTCTGCATGTTACTCTATCTTCTACTGAAAGTCTGTTTGTTTTTATTTACAGTTCGGCATAGTTTTATTTATTTAATTTCAATATAAAAGTATCATGCTTAAAAAACAAGATGCAGAATACAGTGATATCAGAAACAACAGGTTCATGCCTAATTCTAGGGCAGTACCTGACTCAAAATTCATTCATTCATTTATTTTCCATAACCACTTATCCTGTTGGGGGTCACAGGTGGGCTGGAGCCTATCCCAGCTGATATTAGGCAAGAGGTGGGATACACCCTGGACAGGTCGCCAGACTATCACAGGGCTGACACATAGAGACAGGCAATCATTTCACACTGACATTCACACATACGGCTAGAGTTGGGATTGGTGGGTCGTTAGGGGGGCAGTAACATTCACGTAATATAGTAAACAAGCCAGGTTAGCCCCCTGAGCTAATGCATGCTAACTTGCTAACAACAGATCAGAAATGTGCAACAGCCTTCTTTGCCGACACTCAAGTACAAGCCGAGACTGTATCGTATTAAGTTGCTGGGAGCTGTTAATTTACCACTTCTAAGCAGAGGGCAGAAGATAATGTTATCTCGGAGCCTGACCGGACACAGCCTCTCTTCCTCTGGGCAACTGCCTCCATCTGTATCAGACTCACCCTGGGTCTGTAATCAAGAAAGTGAGGAGTGCTCACTCTGCACCTAGATCTGGGGACTGAAACAATCCCATCAGAACACCACACTCACTGACAAAAAAAGACTGCTTGACTGTAAGAATTTCAGTCAGAGGGGTCTCTGAAATATACTTCAAATCTTTGACTTTCAGGGGGCAGCCCTATCTAAATCATACTTCTGCAACTATTCACTATGCACTTTGTGTGGGCTAGTGCAGGCACCTCTCACACACCAGGCATATATAGCAATGTGACGGATTGCGTGTAGCATGTCATTTTCATGTTGGAACCAGAACTGTTTCTACCTGTTCCACCTCCCGGCTGTAATGTCCAATCATTCCTGCAGCATCTGCAGCACGAAGATGTCTCTCTGCAGCTCTGTGCAAACTCGTTTTCCCGCAAAACTGAAATGTATTTTAAAAAGACACAATGCATGTAAAGAGCTTAAATTGACCTGCTATCTCTGTGCATCCAAAAGTTCCTGCCATATTGGTATTTGATAAGTTAGATTTGAGAATGTGTTGCCATGTCCCCAAGGACTTATAATTTCCTGAAAGTTTCATTCAAGTCGACCACTAGGAGGTGCCAAACGTGCAAATGCAATGAACGTGGCACAACACAGATTAGACTATAAATGAAAAATGTGTTTGTCCAACCATTACACAACTTTCAGGATATGTTAAATAGTAATGTTGAATCACATGTGCAAAATAATTTTGAAATCGGTCTGCAGGGGGCAGCTCAACGCATTTTGATTTTTATGAAAAACACATTTTTGACATCCTCTCCTTAACCATACGTCCGATTTATACCACATTTTCTGTGGCTCATCACTGGACCAAACTTATCAAAAGTTATGAAAAGCTTGCTGATATCTCATTTGGTTTTGAGGATATTAATGAATGAACTTTAAAACGGGCCTGGCACAGCACATAAATAAAGCTAACTCCATAACCTGTTGGCCATCATCACGAAACTTGTAGGTCATGTCCACATCAGTACTTCAAACATACCGTGAAAGTCTTATTCAGATTGACGATATGTTAAATTCTTTTTGGCAAATTGCTCAATAGGGGGGGCCACCACTTCCGTACAGTTGCATTGGCCTTTCACAAAATCTGGCCATAAATAAATGGCGTTCAAACATCTCCAAACTTAATGGATATTTTAAACTCAGACATTGAAGCATATCCCCAAATGTGTCTGCAATTGACTAACAGGAAGCGACAATGTTTCCCAATAAGAGCATGGCCGAACACAGATTTAGACATAAATGATTGAGCATTTGTTTGAATATCATAAAACCTATAATTTGTAATGCAGGTGTCATAAACTGTCAAAGGTCTTGATCCTAGCCAGCTTTCAAGGTTTAAAGGTCCATGCTGGCTTGAACCCCAGAATCGTGCTTGCGGCTATATTTTAGGATTATACTTAAGAGATTTAAGTCCCAAAGCAATTCATTGTGTTCAGAACAGTTTGCTGTACTGCAAGTTGCACTCCAAGCCATTATAACTGATCATTAAACTTTTCACTCTATTTGAAGGAATTCTTTTCTTGTTTTAACAAGTACAAGATGCAGTGTTGATAGATCTGTAGAGAGTTCACTTACGCAGTATGCGCAAAACTCAAAAAGTGCATGAAGTGACAGCAAAGTCAAAGTAGAACTAGGGCTGAGATGACATGTGGATCCAAAGGAGAATACCCAGGAAGAAAGACTTCAGTACAGAAGGGTTACAAAGACAACAGAGTCAAAGGCAGAGTGAGGGTCTTGAGAGGCAGCAAAGGCCCAGAGTGTGAGATAAGAAGGAAGCAAGAAGAAGTATCACATCTTATTGATGCTGGCCGCCTGCTGTTTGTCAGAGAGACCGTAGAAAGACAGTCTGTCTTTAAGTGGATCAATTATTTCAGTCTTTTAACCTAAACATGCCCTCATCTAGGCCTTGAGATTCCCTTAATCTACTTAAAACATGCTCAAGGGCATTATGTTATTGCTCTAAGACCTCCGCTCTTGTCTCCCCCCTTCACAAAATGCACACTTGTCCCACACTCTATCATGAATAAAGTTATCATCTGTATATGTGTCTTTGGTCTGAAATTGAAAATCATGTTACTTCCTAATCTCCATTAACCTGCTAAACTCAGGATTTGGTTCCAGAGTGGATTACCAATTCCAGAGCTCCAGCTCAAAGCCAGTCTGTCATCCATTTAAATGGTTGATGCGTTTTCATAACATTTAAAGCGAACAAGGAAAAAAAAATAATGCTGCTCTTGTCCTGTTGTGTTCTCAGGATTATGATGATTTGATATATTTATGCTTTTTTATTTTCAGAAAGAGGTTTTAAATATATGTGGGAGGAAAGGCCACAATAGTTAGTAGAAAATAATTAGTGTTTAATATGACATGGACTTGCTAACAGAAATTTGAAGCTTTGAGTCCCCGATATGACTCAAGCCTTTTGAATGTATTTACCACATAAAAACAGATTTGGAGAGCTTGTTTGCATTGTGTCAATCTCAAATCTGCCTTGCAGAAAATCCCTGATTCAGTGGCAATTGTGTTGACATTGGGATGTTTCAGACGGACCTGCAGCGCTCAAATCTCCGCTAAGCCTTTGATTCCTTCAATCCCCCCGAGGTAGCTCTTCAGCTTGAAATCATATCTGCAGGCTCACAGTGTTTGGCATTAACATGTTGGCATCCCCATGTTGTGTTGCTTAACTGTGAAGGAGGTTCAGCAGTGTTATGTAACAGCAGAAATTCATCAACAATACTACTAGAAGACGAAATCCTTTCAGTTTGGCTGTGCGGAAGAAGCACTCTGGACTCTGTTTCTGGCAGTTCTATTTATCAAACGATATTGTTATGAAGTTGTTTGTCTCCTACGTCTCTGCAGAACTCGATGGCATAGACAGGATTGGGAAAAAGACAAACTACGCTTTGTGTTTTTGTCCTTTCTGGAGAGAAAACAAGCACAGTTTGGCGTCATTATGCTGCGTGAGTCAGAAGAAGCATTTGTTGAACTGTGGGTGGAACAGAGAGGAAGACACTACGTATAAGTTCAGCCTACTCGCTGCAAGACAAGTATCACAATCACTTGTTTCATTCGTAATATTGCTTAATACAGCCTTTCCACAGAGCTGGGAACTTTCTGGGAAATGAACTTTCTATCTGTGGGAGTTTCCTGTTTTGTTCTTCTAATTGCATTTGACATTGCTGACAAGATTTACCACAGATGCTACTGAAAGGCAGGATGTTAAAAAAAAGCTCACAGGAAACATATCTGTAACAATACTGCCTGCACAATGGGAGTAAAATACAGGTGTGTGTATTATGGAGTGTATTATAAAGAGAAAAGGGGAAGAGTGAAACAGGATGCATATTGTACAGTATCTGTTTTTTCATACCTTCTGGTATACAGTATATGACGGTATTTCTGTGCGGCGCTACCCACATATCAGTCAAAAAGCCGCATATATGAGAGTATACCCACATATACCTAGTAATACACCCACCTTATCAACTTCCACTACACCGCTGGCTTAAAAAGAGGAATGTCTGTATTTTTGACAGTATTGAAAATCATACAGTCTGGATTTTTGAATTATCTTTTTTACTGAGATATTGCCCAAGGCTAGTGTGAACATGATATTTATCATGAGTCATGTGAGTCCCAGCTGGGAAAGGTGAAGTCTCTGTTCTTGTTGGTATGAGGCTTCAGCTGAGTCCCATGGTGCGATGGAACATCAGGGAAATCTGTATCCAACTAAGGTCATGTGATTCCAGGAGGAGTTAGCAACCTTTACAGGGGAGAGAAATCAGTCTCTTTCCTCTGCCTCAGATGCAGCAGCCTGTAGAGTGCTAGCTGAAAAGACATAGGCCAAAACCAGAGACAGAATATATATACAGACCCCAGTGGGCACAGCTCTGAGTAAACTTAGTCCTAAATAAGCGTTATCATGAAACGGTTGGCGCTGCCACCCTCCAAATCTATGGAGTCTCATGCAGTGATGCCATCTGACATGCCCTGTATTTTAAGCTATACTTGAAATTAAATCAAATATTGGGAGCTGGTTTTGGCTGCTGTTTGAGACCTAGATGAACCCTGGTGATTATGGGGCCATCTGCTCCCAGTGTGCCCAGCTGGAGGCTGGACCGCAGTAATCTGGACTGATGAAGCCTGACTTAGAGAACGTCGTGATGTTTGCACATCTTTGCAGCCGAAAAAGCCTCTGTCGTCACCGTTGGCGACCAAGTATTGAAATGAGGCATTCAGTTTAGTATTCAATATGTAACTTTACAGCCGTATGTGGTTTACAGTAGGAAGCTATAGAACAATACATAAAACACAATGTAGTATTTTCCACTCTGCCCATCAGTCTCTTCTGAATAGAAAATTAATGGCTTCAATTAGCCATTAGTCAGAGATGAATAATAATGAGTGTCAATGTGCTGAGCTAACCTGCTCTATCCTCCTTTGTCCCCTCTGCACCATGAGAGCCTGGCAGACTAATGTTGCTACTCCCTAATAACTACATGCCACACCAGGAAGAGGCCTGATGGAGCCTATGAATAATTAACCAACATGATTACAATGATGAATGCTCCCAAATCTCTCTGGCCATTTAGCACTGGCCTAGGGAGGGAGGCCAAACAGCAGAGTGTCAGGCATTGTGTGAAAGCTGTTAGGGAAGGAGGGGGGAGACGAGAGAGATATCAAGGATAGGGCGGCCGGGGTGGATCGAGCTCAGCCTTGAGAGGAGGAGAATATAGAGAAAGAGTGAAGGAGGGGCCCGGAGAACAGGAAGACACCCACTATTCAGCCATCTGTGCTGCAGAGAAGCACAAAGACGTGCTCAGGAAGGCCTGTTTGTGTGTGTGTGTGTGTGTGTGTGTGTGTGTGTGTGTTTGTTTCATACATGCATGGGTTATGCATCGGTGAGGCCTATTTGTACGTGGGTGTGTTCTCTACACGAGCCATGGAAAGCGGCCAGTGCACAATGTTATACTAATCAGGAGCAGTCCAGGCTTTTCTCACCACGAATGACAAAGCTCATAGTTTGCACCGTAGATAGATTTAATAGTGACTCATTTGTTTTTTAACTGCACGCATTACCAGCAGAACATAATGGTATGACTTTAGAATGACTTTAAAGTTGTAAACTCCAGAGACACTTGTAGTATTAGAAACACTTGTAGTGTGAAGACCAAATGTGTTACTGTATGTACAAGGAGCGCAAAATATATTATTTTTATATCGTCATGGCATTGTCAACGGATGTGATAAATGCATAGTGAAAGACTGCAATATTGTACTCAGGGATATTTTTAGTTTGTTGAAAAAATATCTAGAAAACCGCACTTTAAAATGTAACTTAACCTTTTTTTTTATTGTTGCCTTTTGTGCAGGTAATATGTTCAATAAAAGACCCGAGTACACTAAGCTTGGGCGGTTTCTAAATACCATCAAAAATACAGACATCTCAGTTCAGTGACAGACATGCTACGGCTATCTGGGGACCAAGTGGGTATGGGCCTAAAATGGGCATCTTATCTTGGGCTCCTTGGGTAAAACCACCCATGTGGGCAACTGGCATCCATTATAGAACCTTTGGACAATCCCATATAGGGCCCATTTTTCAGCTGATTTACTAAACACATGGCCCCCACGTACAAGTGTTGGCTGGTTAGAGTAAACTTTATCTGTTTGTTTATCACATGTAATATTGTTATTGCAATATTCAACAACTTTACAGCATATTGCACATTTTCCTCGTATCTTTTAGCCTTATGTACAAGTGTTGTTGTCTGGAGCCCTAAGACCACTTCCCGTCTCCATACACCTTGCAAGTAGATCAACATGTGCCAGAAGCCCTGCTGTAATTTCATAACCCTCCAGTTGATGCCTGGTAGCTAAGTTGTGTTCGATGTTTAAGCCACAGTTAGATTAGCTAAACAAACAGATCCTGGAGTTTTACAAGTTGTTTTATCTTTGTGATGTATGACTGTTTGATTACATTGTCACTACATGGCGTATTTTGGCGAGATGGGATATCCCAGATCCCTGTTGCTAAGTAGGGATTAGCTCCTCAGGGGTCTGATGTTTCTAGTTAATTATCAGGTGTCAGGCAAGCTCCCTTGAATGTATCTCTGACCAGAGAGTCTGTATTTATGCTGTAGCTGGTGTATTTTCAAGTTTAAGGACAAAGTGTTTGACACAGATACACACGTAGCTTGTATTAACAGAAATACACACACACAGGAAATGTACGTCAGAGAATTTACAACGTGTAAGATAACAAAGGAAGTACAGAACAAATTAATTATAGATAAATTAAACTCAGAGAAACTTGAGGGGAAACAGTAGTGTGCAACAGAGTAAAATCCCTGAAGTGATATCAGAGGCCCCCATGTGACGGTGGTTCTGCTGCTCAGTGCTCCAAGCACTAAACGACTCTGCATCTACTTGAAGCCTTTGATGCATTTATGGCATGGTTCTCCAATGTACAGTCTGGCAGCACCTTGTAAAAGGTGACAAATGATGGGTGGGCTCCTCCCCTCCTCCTCTACTGCTCTGGCTTGCCTGCCAGGGCCGGGAGATTGCATCATTACAGAGGATGAAGTCATCCTGCAACATAAGGGTGGAACAGGTGCTGAAAATTTAATTAGAACAGGGTGGTAGATGCTGGAGGAACATGTAAATGTTCTGCCCTGGCTCAAACCCAGCCCTGACTGACAGAAGTATTTATGTTGGGAGATCAAATCTGTTGTAGGCACTTATTTTTTGGGTGCTCCATGCAGCATCATTACTAGAGGGATGTCTGTGAAAATATAATTAACCATTATTATATCTGCACTAGCTTTTCCACAACTTCTGGCACAGCGTGCCCTTGTCTCTGTGGGATCACTTAGTTTCCTGTGCTTTTTGCAATTGCAGAGGTACACATGTGATTACTAAGTGAAGCAGCACAGTCAGTATGCAGCAAATATGGAGAAGCAGATCAGAGAAAAACAGAATTTCAAGGGAGCTAACGGAAGCAAAGAACCTGGTGGAAAGGCGGAAAGCCAATCGATTCTTTATATCACCAGGTCGTTATTAATGATGCAGCATTCTCTGCAGTGGGGAGCTGTCAGGCTTCTGGGCTGTCTGCCTGTTCAGCCTCATCAGCACTAGGATGTGATATGTGGGACTCAGGATGGTTGAACAGTGCTGCCTCACCAACCTCTGAACCCACCTCCCGCCTCCTCCATACTAGTAGACTGTGCTGCAAGGAGATGCTTCAGTACACTACAGTATTTTCTCACTGAGACATGGAGAACGGCTCCGCAGCCTCTCCTTAACTGGAGAAGAAGCATAATTGTTGACAGATTGTGAAGCGTTATTGTGAAGCCAACTGGATCAGTGTGCCTCAGCTCCTGATGGAGCCTGGGAATGTTCAGGGAGACTTTCACTGCCGTGCTCACACCACGGCAGTCTTAACACTCTAAAGTTAAGTTGGCATCGAAATGGAAATCGTGTACCACCAAGACATTGAAAATCTTTGTCTGCTTGTTTGTCAGTCCAAAGGGAATTACAGCTGCAACATGGAAGAAACAGCCAAATCACGATACGAGAATGTGTTTCATTCACTGTACCAAAAGCTATTTTTAACTGTGAATGAAAGCCCTAATCCATCACCACAGAGGACCACTGTGTCTGTTTAATCTGTATCTGGCGAATACCGCAATGTGTCTGCTAAAGACCTCAAAGCATTTTACTCTTTGAATTTTTGCAAACCATACCTCTTTAATTTGATTATATTAAGGACTTATACTGAATACATGTTTTGAAGAATACACTGAAAGATGCTAGTGGCTCTTTGAGGCTGTACTTAGGAACAGTGGTACTTTGAGCTATATCCTAATGTTGAAATGACAACATGCTCACAATGACAGCGGCATGCTGATGTTTAAGAGGTATAATGTTTACCATGTCCACCATTTTAGTTTCGCAAGTTAGCATGCTAACATTTACTAATTTGCACTAAACACAAAGTGCAACTCAGGCTAATGAAAACGTCTTTAATTTTCTAGATATCACCATCAGCCAAAGTATCAGACAAATAAGTATTTTGACCTGATAAAGCTGCTAAGAGAGGAAGTCATGGGATTAATAAAGTCATTACAATAGGTCGTCTGGGACCCATGACCCATGTCTGTACCAAATTGTATGGAAATTATTGCAATAATTGTTGAAACAATTCACTAAAAGCCAAGAATTTCAACTTCATGGTGGCGTTAGAAGAAACATCAGGGGATAACAAGGTCGGCAGGCTTCATCCTCTGAGGATCATGAATGTCTGTACATTTCATGGTGCTCCATTCAGTAGTTGCTGAGATATTAAACTAAAAGCCCAAAATGTCAACCTAATTGTGGCATAAGATGAATCAACAGGGGATAACAAAGTCAGCAGGTTTCATCCTCTGGGGATCATGAATGTCTGTACAACATTTCATGGCTATCTATACAGTAGTTGCTGAGATATTTAACTAAAAGCCCAAAATGTCAACCTCATGGTGGCATAAGAAGAATCATCAGGGGATTACAAAGGAAGTAAGCGTCATCCTCTGGTGATCACGAATGTCTATTCAGTATTTCATGGCAATCCATTCAATAGTTGCTGAGACATTTAACTAAAAGCCAAACATGTCAACCTCATGGTGGCGTAAGATGAATCGTCAGGGGATTACAAAGGAAGTAGGCTTCATCCTCTGGGGATCATGAATGTCTGTACAACATTTCATGGCAATCCATTCAATAGTTGCTGAGTTATTTAACCAGAAGCCCAAAATGTCAACCTCATGGTGTCATAAGAAGAATCATAAGGGGAATTACAAAGGAAGTAAGTGTCATCCTCTGGTGATCACGAATGTCTATTCAGTATTTCATGGCAATCCATTCAATAGTTGCTGAGATATTTAACTAAAAGCCAAACATGTCAACCTCATGGTGGCATAAGATGAATCGTCAGGGGATTACAAAGGAAGTAGGCTTCATCCTCTGGGGATCATGACTGTCTATACTATATTTCATGGCAATGCATCCAGTAGTTGTCAATATATTTCAGGCTGGACAGAAGTGGTGGGCAAACCAATTGATAAGTTATATAGGAGGCAATTTGTTTGGTTTGTATGTCCCATAGTTTAGGAAATAAAGACGGTGTACTCAACATAAATAAGTGTGCAGACATTCTGATTTCCTGTTCTTGTAAACAACACCATGCTCAGCTACACATTCACTTCCCCGCCCTCCTCTCTCCTCCTCAACCTCTGTGGACCATCTTCTCTAATTGACTGTTGTTATCAGTTAGACTCTGCTTTTGGTCGACTGACCAATTTGCGATTTAAACAAGATTAGCAACTTGGCAGATCCTCTCCACTGTCCTGTTGCACAGACAAAAGCACTCTGGTGCATAAACGTTCGTGCAGGTCTGTCCACTGGTCGGGTATTGGACTCGATTTTACAGAAACACCAATGATATGTGGTGCACTGGTTCAAAGCCTTGGGGTCCTGACCCCCACTATGGGGGGCAGCTTTACGTGGGTCAGAGGCCTTCTTGATTTAAGGTGTAAGAAAACTGTTTTGTAAAATATACAGTAGACCTATGGCTCAACATTTTTATCCACTGGTGTGAAGACAACTAAATGAAATTGTTATTTTCAAAGTTTAGATTATTATTTAAGATATATCTCACAGGATAAGGGCACGGTGAAAATGTGAACACATGCTATATTCACAGAGTCTTCACTATCTGTTAAACAGCCTCATCCTGCATTAGCCAAACAGCCAAAGAGTAATAGAACAATGGCAAAGTGTCAGGGACAAGAAAACTGTGACTTTGTCCAAAAGAAGAAGCCTATTGAGACATAATGCAACTCAATGAACTGGAAGTTGAACTGAAGCCATATAGTTGAGTGTAATACAGTAATTAAGGTTCCATGTCACTAAATATGATCAGATAAAAAACCTAATCAAAACATTATGTTCTTTAAACAAGTACAGTCAACAGCATGCACTGGAATGAAATCAGGCTTCTATCATCATCCCTGGGTTCAAGCATAGTCTTGCCAGATGTTTCCCAGACTCCTTAGTAATGCATTAACTCATTTCCCAAATCGGTGTTTATATTTCTGAAGAAGTTTCACAATCTGACCAATCTTTGTTAAAGCACTACAGATGTGAAATATTGCAAAATACATTTCTATCCAGCAACTGAGGCTTCCTTTAAAGTATTCTCACTATTTTGGGGTAAGAAGAAAAAGGACTGACGCATGCTGGTGACAGCTTCTGTCACTGCTGTGTGAGAGCACAATAAAACACCTACATACTGTAGGCTGTGTGGCATTCACGCAGCAGAGCGGAGTGGGTCTATGTGACGTTGGCCCCTCAGTGATGCTTATGCGATGCTGTGTGCAGCGGCAAACAACGTGTGGAGATCATAGAAGGCTACATCTTAAAACGGTTTTTCTTATTAGGGGTTATCACAAGAGGGAGATCTAATCTAGTCCCAGATCAGGCTGGAGGCTGGGTGTGCGGCCTTGCCGTGCTGGAGGTCAGGGCCTTGGGCTCCTGATGGACTGTTATTGATTGGGGGGAACGTGGCGATACAGTTGCAGTCGCTCAGCATTGATTTTCTGCAAGTGCAGTAGTGGAGAGCAGGCAGAATGAGAGAGCTGGACCAGGGGGAGCTGCCAGGTTATCTTCTCAAATATCCGGAAGTTTTTTTTTTTTCTTTGTGGCACTGACCTTCCCTGAGTCAAAGAGATATATCTATTTAGACATTAGCTCAGCAGCTACACCAGAAAGACTGTTTCAGCAGCTTCAGCAGTGGGTTCTTGTGCTCATCCAACAATACACTTAACCGATAAGAAGATCCAATTCAGCACAATCAATAACTAACACTGTCATTCAGTTTTATAGGATATAACATTTCACACTGTGAAACTAAACATTAATCATGTGTGAACTTGCTGCAAATCCTAAATTAAGGATATATTATGCAGGATTTCCCTAAAATGTATATATATAAATGTATAGATTCATACAGAATTAATCCGCCTCAATCATTACTTATGACCCACTACAAGTGTGTGGCGGTGGATTCATCTGCACAGACTCCGCCCTCTGCCTGTATTTTCTTATTCTCTTCTTACTTTCTGTGCTCGAGACATTGATGGGTGTGTACTCCATAAACCTAAAAAGGTAGCAACCACATGCCAGACTACAAACAGCAGACAACCAAGAGACACTGTACCGCCAAAAATGCAAATACAGCGAGGCGACACACCAGACGAGAGTGAATCTGGAGCTGGCTTTTACTTTCACTTTCACTGGCGAGCAAGTTTAAAAACAGTAACCCACAATCCTGCATAGTATATCTTTAACAACTTCCCAGAGCACAGTATGGTTATTTTAGATTTTTAAATATATTTTCCATACCTTCTAAGCAGCCATTATTTCCAATCATTTAACTGTGAGGCAATCATTTACTTGCAGGGACTTGAAACTTGCTTGCGACGGGTAATCCATCACACTGAAGTTGTCAGTAAGTGCTGACAGCCAGAGCTTTAAAATTGGCTGCAAAACAGCATTGTTTTTGGAGAGCAATATTGTCGAGAAAACCCAGAAGACAAACAATGGGAAAATGTGCACGGCGAGAAAAAGAAAAAGTCAATTTTGTAGCATTTGAGGAAAAATTCTGGGCACAGGAGGCATCCTGTGTACAATGGCAATGTCCTTGCTGCAGCAGCAGTGGGTTCAATTCTAGCCTGCAGCACTTTGCTGAGTGTTTCTCTCCTCCTTTCACACTTAATACTGTCCTGTCAATGAAAGGCAAAAAGCCCAAAAAGTTATCCCCCAAAAAATCTGTTAAAGGCACAGAAAGATTTTTTTAAAAATCTGTAGCACATTGACTACGATAGGGTTAATTGTCTTAAAGTAACTTTGTAATCCTGTGGTAATTTATATTCAACTAATATTGAAATGAAATGAAAAACTCTGGCCTATAAGGTCGGAAATGCATTCATAAATCTAAAACAACTCTGCCGTGCTTGGGGAAATGGTCAGCAGTAATGAAAAGTAGATCCGTAATTTGTAAGAAATCTGCTAGGACATGCAGAAACACAAACTCCTCTTAGCGTAATTATAATGCATAGGCTGCTCTGGGCCTTTTATATTTATTGTACATTTACTCAAAGGGTTTTATATATTTATTTTATTCTGTATGAATTTTAATTAGGACTTCAAACAGTTGAGCTCCGGTCGGCCAAAGCGGGGCTTCCCTTTGATCAGGCGTCACTCTCCCATATTTTATCTCCTCAGTTTCTTCCCTTTGGGCAACTTTCTTCTAATTGGCTCAGCGTCGCTCGTCTTGTCTGTCGTCAGTAGGTCTATCTCTCTGTCTGTCAGCGCAGATGAAAGGATATGAGCTATACATAGGCTCCAGGGCGCGGGATGCCTTGTTGAAGAGTTTCAGGGTTGGACAGTAAACATTATTACATGTCCTCCACCGTGAATGTTACTGTCAAATGATGCGCTGAGAAACCCACAGTTTTTACTTGAGCTAAGTGACCTGCAGGAGACTGTGTGCATGTGTTTGGTAAACAAGTCATTTTTGCACCAGAGATGACTCAGTCGTTCAGTGGAACATGATATGCTTTTGCAGTTTCTCGTGATTCTTGAGGGCTTGCTGCCGTCACGTTTTCTGAAAATTCTGTTTTGTCTCTTCAGGCAGATGAGGTCCATGTTTGTGCTGTTTAAAGAGCTTCTTCCTCCCCTACCCAACCCCCTCCCCTCTTTTATTCCTCTCTGGGCTCTGTCTCTGTGTGTTAATGTAGTGAAGTGGCCCATCAGTCAATGAGCTTGTATTAACACCTGACTCCAAGCCCTAGCTGCTGTTTCTTCCTCTACGTAGGCTCCCCTGGGCCCTCCCCCAGGCAGAGGCAACATATCCTACGATCAATAACAACATCCTAGAAGGCCGCTGGAAGAGGGGAAGGAGAGACGGGGGGTGGGGTGGTGGGCAATCTTTTACATACTCTTGTATATTTTTCTCAACACCTTCCTTTTCATCCACCATCCATTCCTTCTTTTCTCAGCTGTCAACTGCTGTCAGCAAACATGGAGCGGAGGCCACCAGTCGATAACTCCAGCTCTTCTTGTCAGTCACTTCACGGTTATTTCAACAGGGAGTCTTCTATGGATCTTCCCTCAGTTTTTTAGGTTTTCCGATATTCTCTTAAAGCTTGCGCTCAATTCTCCTGTGCATTAGCTTCTCCTTCCTTCCTCTTACATTCTCGCCTCTCTGCTTCGATCTTTCACTCACTCAGTCTCACACCCTGGCTTACACTCTCAGGTCTAATGTTGGCTAGTGCTGGAGTGCATTTAGAAATTATCTGTGGTCTACCCTCCCTGGATCAGCTTCAAACACAATATAATCTGCCACTGTGTTTGTATCGACTCATGCTCACCTCCCCTCTCTCTCTCTCTCTCTCTCTCTGTCTCTCTCTCCCCTCTCTATGCTCTCTAGGCTCTGGCCATGACCGAGGTGAACGGGCCAGGCCCCCAGGTGGCAGAGCCGCAGATTGCCATGTTCTGTGGCCGTCAGCTCCTGCACATGAACCTACAGACTGGCCAGTGGGAGCCGGATCCTCAGGGCCGCCAGGGCTGCTTCAAAGAGCCCGGCGAAATCCTGTCCTACTGTCAGGAGGTAGGTTCCTGAGTCTTGCAAGGGAAATAACATAAACTTGCACAGCTGTAATGAACACCAGTCTGGATCAATACTTCGAACAGCAGCATTATCAACACCAGAATCACACTTAATGGCAAAGAGCTGGTTTTAAAAGAATGTAGCATAAAATTAAAACAGTAGAAAGTGCATATTCTTATTCTCTAATTTGGTCTGTCTGACATCTGTCCTATAAATCTATATATTTAACCATATATAGTGAAGTGATGGTGGCCTGTTGGAATATTTCAATATTTCATTGATAGCACCATCCACTTTTCCTCCTCTTGTTACCTGATATGTGTACTCTTTAATATCTACTGTAAGGTAATCAATGGTACACATAACCTCCACTCACTCCTCCCTCAGAAATATTCATTTGAAGTGCAGCAGTAAAGGCAACCAAGCGCCATCTGGAGGTGAAAGCAGACATAGCCGCCACAGAGAGCAGCAGCCACGAGCCTGAATGGACTGTAATGCGATTAGTAGACACATTATGCATCTGTGATGGCTTTTACACAAAGGCCTCCCTGTTTTCCTTGACATTTGTGATGAAAGCATTTTAGTGTGCATTCAGACTCTGTGCCAGTTACATTTCTCTCACTATTAACCCCCATTATGAGTTTCAAATGTTTGGCCTCAATTTTAAGTGAAAGAAGTCAGATGTGAAATTGGAAACACAGAAAGACAAGAATGTTCATTGAAATGATAACTTCAGTGTGCCATGTCTAACGTGGCTTCAGACAAAGGCCTCACACAGCTTAGTTAGTGGAATATGTTGCATGACTCTCTCCCCTGTTAGTCTTCTCCCCACTGACTGTGCTCTCCCTCCTCCTCTCCTCGGATCCTGCAACTTTTACTGTACCCCTCCCTCCCGAACCTCTGCTCTAACCAATTTTTCCCTGTCCGCTGCTCCTCTTGTCTTCAAACCCTGTGTTCTGTCCATCCATCTATCTGTTTTTTTGTCTCTCGTCGTCTCTGCATGTACCTGTACGTCCAGATGTACCCAGCACTTCCGATCTCCCATATAGAGGAATCAAAAAGACCTGTCACCATCCCTGCCTGGTGTAAGAAGGGTTGGGGCCACTGCCAGACGCACCCCTTCATAGTCCTGCCCTACCGCTGTCTAGGTAAGAACAACACCACACTACCATTCGATAAGTACACATAGAGTTCCTTCTTTATATTTCTTAACTATGTGCTTGAGGTCATGCCATCTGTTTCTTTAAAGTACTTTTTTTCCCAAGTGTTTGACCCTTTTTTGATAGTGGGAACAGAAAGGAAACATGGGGAAAGAGACAGGGGGATGATATGCCACACAGTCCCCTACCAGGTTCAAACCAGGGACATTGCAGTTACCACTAGACCAAAAGGACCAACAGGACACCTCTATGGAATAGTTGAATATTTTGGGAAATACTGTACATATGTCAGTGTCTGAGTGGAGGATCATCTCTTATGCACCTAAAATAATGCGATAATTAGCCACCTTGTTAGCACCTCATAATAGCCAGAAAAAGAGAACACTTTGCAAAATGCCAAAGCTGTTATTTCCAACTGATTTTACCAAGCTTGTCTTCGATTTGTGACACACCAGTTTCCTTTTGCGTATCTGACACTCAACTTTTGGGGGTTATCTTCGCAAATTTTGAAACTATTCCAGAAGCTTGATGTTTTTGACATCCTGCTGGCACATCTGTGAGCCTGTCACATGTGGTCAAACCCATAGTTTAAGTAACGATGGATTTTTAATGACATTAGCTGAAAGCGAGGCAGAGACACAAAACTACCACTAAGTTTAAATGTCCATGTCTGAGAAGAACTAAAAATAATTAATGATGATGCATAATGAATCGACTCGAATCTGCTTTTACGTCTGGAACCACCCGTCTACAACGGGCTTGAGACGCGCCCTCGTCGAACCCCGAACCTTCCACCCGGACGAGTGCTCTAACCACTACAGAGGCCCCCGATGATGCATAATGAATAATGTTGGATAACTATGGTCTAAAATAGAGCATTCAAACACCGATTTTTGCGTCAGTCATCATGGCAATGATTGAAGCTTCTAAGGATGTGGGTCAGCAGTAACCGATGGATTCCACAATCAAACAGCCACTCAGTAGATGACCATTGTTATTTGGCTGGTGAGTAAGCTGAGCAGCCACTTCCATATTTTACCAGCATTTGGCTGGTGCTGATTTCCAACCCTGATAATACCAGGTTACATTTTGTTTGTTTAGAGGTATCGATCTTCTTATTTAACTCGTTAAGAAAGCCAATGAGCGTATTTCCCAAGATGTTGAGCTGTTCCTTTTCTTGCTTTATTGCACAAGACAGAATAGTCCAGGCCACACAACACATCTTTTTGAGATGTCTGAAAGTCTTTTAAAACACTTCACAGTCTTAGACTGTAGCATGGTGTTTCAGTGGGACCCAACATACATCAACATTTAGTATACGATTCAGTGTCAAAGCAGAAAAATGCACAAACTTGTTCATTTCTATGCACCTAATGAATAAGCTAACATGATGAGCATGATTTTAGCACCACATGAGTTTAATTAATCTAAATACATCCCTTTTCATCTCTCTCAGTGCCACAGCTTTCCAATTGTGTTACTATTAGAACTGTATGCAGTGAAACACCTGCTACAAGCCACTAGGGGGGCAGATAGGCTAACAGTAAATGAGTAAATGAATGTGTGAGTAATGAACAGTGAGTCAACCTCCAGCCCTTTGATTCGTATGCAAAGCGCTGTAAAACTGGCTCTAGCTTGTTTGATTTCTACTGTAGTGCCTGTTGTACGGGTGAACACTTCCCTTTATGTGTGAGCCCTAAAGACCAGCATGTAATAACAGTGTTGTATAAAGAACAGGTTTTAAATGCATATAAATACAGCAAGTAAAACCTCTTCTTCATTTCTGTGCAGTTTACTGCAGAGAACAAAGTAGTCATCTGCATTTATGATCTCTGTAATAAATCTTTTATATTCATTCTAAGCAAAGCACATTTTACTTTATGTCCTCAACTCGCTACTGGAGCTGCAGTTTGTCTGCTCAAAGCGCTCGTACATTACACATTTATACTTTCTGTCAGTCCTAATTTACGCACCACATCCCCATCTTAACTATCCTAGTTCACTATCATATACTTGTTTCATGTATTCTTTGTGTCGCTCAGCTTATGTTCATTCACACACTCTCTTTTTGTCACTACCTGACATCATCTTATGCTGACCTTACCTTTCCCTCAATCGTGCTGCAGAGGGCGAGTATGTGAGTGAAGCCCTGCTGGTGCCCGACCGATGCCGTTTCCTCCACCAGGAGCAGATGGATGCTTGCGAGAGTTACGTGTACTGGCACAACATTGCTAAGGAGGTGAGAGTGGCAATTTTTAAATGCTTAAAATTGTAGAATGAAGATCTACAAATAGCAAAAAGGAAGGTTTTTAAACCACATTAAAGCAGGAGGGTGATTTTAATGAGACTTTCCACTGGGGGCATTGTCACGCACACAATGAACTTTCCAGTGCAGATTCAAAAACCTCTTCTGTAGCCAGCCCCAACAGCAACAGCAGACTAGATCAGACAAGTCTGCATGCTGGTGTGTATCACGTCACACTTCATTAATACGCCTACCTGAGGTGTTTTTTTAAAGAGCAGAATGACTTGAAGCTGCAATACTCCCTCATTTCACTTCTTGCTAACTTTTTATATTCAGAGAGAAGAAACTCAGAATTCTGTCTTGGTATATTTAGTCTTTGCAGTATTTTACACAACCTTTCACATAAAAAATATGAATTTTAACCTCCATTTTACATTGTGTTATTAACTTTGTGGAATCCATTGCCTCTCTCTCAGGAGTGCACTGCAGACAATCTGGAGCTCCACAGCTACGGGATGCTTTTGCCATGTGGAGACCACTTCCGGGGGGTCGAGTACGTGTGCTGCCCAGGCCGAGGGAGTTCCAGCGGGAAAGGAGAGACGGAGGAAAGGGAAATCCCTGCTGGTCCTCAGACACTCTCCTCCCAGACCAGTGGAAAGCTCATTTCTGTGTAAGATGATTCAGCTTGACAACACAGGCATGTTGGAGGACGACAGAGTGTGTGGTCATCAGAGTAATGGCTGTTCCGCTTCTCCACAGAACCAAAGTGACAGCACCCACTCCGAGCCCCTCTCCCGACACAGATGTGGACGAGGCCGATATGGAGGAGGAGGACGATGAAGTAGTGGAGGAGGAGGAGGAGGAGGAGGAAGAAGAAGAGGAGGAGGAGGAAGTTGATGAGGAGGAGGTGGAAGAAGAGGAAGAAGAAGAGGCAATAGCTGTGAAAGACCCAGAGGAGTACGAGTACAACATTGACTCAGGTCCGTACCCGAAATTAGACTATCTGGACTCCTCCTACTACGAGAAAAGCCACAAACCAACCACCTCCTCACCTCTCTTGAGGGGAGACAGCTGTGAGTGTCCCTAATTTGTTCTGTTAATCCTTCCATTGTTTGTAAAGAGTCTCGGCCTGCAGTTAGTGTTTAGTAGCTGTGGTGAACAACACGAAAAGCCATATGACTAAATAACTGCTGTCAGTGTCACTGCTGGGGTATAAATATAGTGTTCAGTGCACATCTCCTGCACCTTATCAGCCTGTAACAGCTTTGCTTTCCTCCAACACATATGCCCATAAGTGCACGTCATGCATGCATGTGGTGTATGCATGCCACAGACATGCAAAGAGACGTCTCTGTCTAAATATATGTGGGAGCTGTATTTGCCGCCCTATTCATCTCCAGTTCAGCCTCTCATCAGTCTGTACTGTCCACTGACCTCACGACTCGTGTGCGTGTCATTAGGATCTGGTGCATGTCACACATCTACCCGCAGCAACCTCCAGGCCTCAGCAGGGCGCATGCATGTGTGCACAGTAAATGGAGCAGCTGACCACTTTACACATGAACTTGACTAAGAACAAACTGAGGATGGTAAACCAAGACAGTGTTCAATGTCTGTGTGAAACAGTGTGTGCAATTAAAAGAATAGCCTGACGATCATTTTTAGGTTGTGTATGTTAAGGTGTTGTTAGAGGTTATTTTTGCTGAAAGTATAATTAATTCAAACAGTAGAGGTCGATACCCTCTTGCTACTTTCTGTTTTTAGAAGGTGTCTTTTTTTGATGTGGACAATCATTAGTTGCATACATGCAACACAGAAGGAAATTTTTACATTTTACATATTTTCATTTCAATTAGAAGTCCAATGTGAAGGATAGATGTAGTTTTCATTGCTACTTGTCTAACTTTTCCCCTTCCTCAAATTGCAGTACAGAATTTTCCTCCCTTCGCTCATGCTTCCTCCTCAGTGTCACATTTTGACCTGGGCCGTGCTTTTAATTACAGAATAATTGCTCTCTGGCTCTTGACGTTCACATGACAGTAATAACCTCTGTTTTCTGTCCCATCCATCTAGTGACTACACCTCGGCCCACAGATGGCGTTGATGTTTACTTCGAGAAGCCGGTGGATGACACTGAACATGCCAACTTCCTGCGTGCCAAAACAGACCTGGAGGAGCGCAGGATGCAGCGCATCAATGAGGTGAATTTCACAGGGCTAAGAACAGGCTAATGGTGTGATGGCTGGCCAGTTGGACTGAGACTCGCTGTTACAATGCTCTCATTGTCTAATCTAATTCTCAGACTGACAGGCCACTGGTTTGTACATGTATAATGTGCATCCAGGGAAGCAGATAAGACAACATAAACATTTCACATATGCCCCTAAAAAAGGAGTCAGGCCTACAATTTATATCTTAGACAGTGCACAGTATACAGTATATTCCCATTTCTAATTAACTCCTTTGTAATTTCAACTGAATGTGAGTTTGATGCAGCACAAGACTCTGCAACCGTAGCAATTTAGTTATTATAAACTATCTATTAATAAACTTTGCAGTGGAGACACAGTTTCAAACAGCACATGATGGACGTTAGAGCTTATCATCTATGATTGTATGCAAGCGTCTGTATCTCACACGAGACAGCAGCTGAGCAACTTCAAGATTGTCTTCTTGATTTGTGGTTTTACCACAAATACCATGTTTTCATAGCTGCAGTCAAGCCATTGCGCTCAACAGTTTCGATAAGCACCATGTCTTTAGATGCACAGTGATGATGGGTTTACTGTTCTTCCGTAACTAGCCTTCGATGTAAAAACGGACTGCTTAGTGAGTCAGACAATGATGTCTGCGTTATTCCAGATATGTCTTGCTACTGCCAGCATGTTTGAGATGAGATGACGTTGAGGATGATGTTGTTATTATGACAACTATTGCCCCACTTTTTTTTTTTTTTTTAAAGAAATAGTTCAACATTTCAGAAAATACCCATATTTTTTTTTCCATTTTGCTGTCTTGTGAGGAAGTTACTTCACCCAGCACAGATATAGTCTCAACATGTACTATCTGTAAAACACCTAATGTCATTTTTACTCTTCACATTTTGTACAGATTGAATATACACATTACAGATAAAAAGAGTCCAAGTAATGATGTCCAAGTAGATAAAGTTCTATCCTGCGAGCGTGCCAGGCCAGTGATGATATGAGCTGTTTGAGACAGAGTGATATCAATCTCATCTAGCTCTCAGCAAGACAGCAAAGAAGTATCTTTCCCCAAATTGTTGAACTATGCTTATAAGCCCGATATCCACGTTCTTAAAATCAAACCATTAATGATCAGTGACACTGTGTGAAGAGGTGCACCCCTTAACAGGGTTTCACTGTAGTTCCTTTTGAACTTTCTGTAACGTGACAACTTCTTATTGTATTGCATGCCTCTGTCAGTGTGCTGTTTATACAGGTTATAGTCTATTTTATACCATGATAGTGTATCTGATACTCACAGAAATAAGCTGATGTCATGTGCATTTAATTCCTTAGATCATGAAGGAATGGGCGGAGGCCGACAATCAGTCAAAGAATCTGCCAAAGTCAGAGCGACAGGCCCTGAATGAGGTAAGCAGACATATGTCAACCTGCTTTATTGGCTTTATACCATAGATTAAATCCTTCTGTGGCAATATAGCACCAGCTTTTCTCGTCCTTGTATCCACTCTGTAATTTTTCTTGTGCCAGCACTTCCAGTCTGTGCTGCAAACGCTGGAGGAACAGGTCGCTGGAGAGAGGCAGAGGCTGGTGGAGACTCATCTTGCCAGAGTGGAGGCCATCCTCAACAACAATCGCCGCCTGGCGCTGGAGAACTACCTTACCGCTGTACAGTCTGAACCGCCTCAGGTGAGTCCGTCATGCAGTGCAGAGGACGGGAGAAAAAGCAACAATCACGGATCTGCTTTAGATCTCACTGCCTGGCATTTCCTGACTCTGTCCTCTCTTCCAGCCGGAGCGTGTGCTGCAGGCTCTGAAGCGATACATGGCCGCAGAGCAGAAGGACCGCAGACACACACTCAGGCATTACCAGCATATTGTGACTGTCGACCCCCAGAAGGCTGAGCAGATGAAATTCCAGGTGTGTGTGTGTGTGTGTAAGAGAGAGAGGTATTTGCTTCAGGGAGGCTTTTCCACACACCTGTGCTTTTGAGATGTGAGGCTCCTTTCTGCTGACCATGAAACGTACAGAACATTGTGTGCCGAAGAGTTAGTACATGCCGCAGATGAGTTAAATACTGAACTCACAGAAGTGAACTAGTTACAAATCTTCTTTTGATTAAACTTAGATCAAAGCTGATCTTTGCTGACTTCAGATACCGATTCAGACTCATGGCTCCATAGAAAATCTATCTGGGCTTTTAATTTTCATTCATTTAAAGAAGCAGTTCACTGTTGAGTTCTGTTGGCCCTTTCTCTGTGAAAACCATAGCAGAATGTTTTTTTTTATAATTTGCAGGTGTACACACATCTCCATGTAATTGAGGAGAGGATGAACCAGAGTCTTGCACTGCTGTACAAGGATCCCACCTTAGCTGAGGAGCTGCACAATGACATCCGTAAGATTAAACTACCATTGATTTTATAAGTTTCCAAATCTTCAGACCCCTGTGTGTAAATGTCTTGATGAATTCTGTAGAGGAGCTCGTCAAGGCAGAAAGAGGAGACATCAGTGAGCTCATGACCACCTCCTTCTCCGAGACCCGCACTACTGAGGAGCTTCTGCCGGCTGAGAGCGAGGAGGAAAAAGATGATGAGGAGGAAGAGGAGAGAGCCTTCCAGAACAGGCCTTATCCTCCCCGCATTGGTATATACATACTCACACAGACACCTGCAAAATTCAACATCTGTAACGATCAACTGCTTCTTACTGGCTGCTGTTGTTAACAACGCTTTTTCCCCTCTGTTTTCCATAAAGAGCTGCAGTCTAATAAGAAAGGTGAGCTGGTTTTCAGTGTTCTTCTTTCTGTTTATAATGATTGCAGTGTTTTGTATTTTGTACTTTTGCTCACAGCTAAATGTTTTATTCCATTTTTGTTTGCATCCTTAGTGCCTGCAGTGGATGAATATGATTATACCACGTCTGAGAGAGGCCCCACTTATGAATATGAGGAAAAGGTAAGATGAGGAAAGGATAGTGATATTTCAACCTGTCTCCATGCCGTTTTAAAAAACAGTATGCTTCGGTTCAGACAAATGTGCTCTGTGTGTGTTATTCTTTCAATGTTACTGTCTTAGTCTTACACTTTCTCTCTCCTCTTAGATCAACACCTCTGTGGAGCTCAAGCAGGTCGTCAATAAGCCTCCTGAGATCGAGAGAGATGAGCTGGTAAGGGCTGAGTATCAGCATCATTATGCTCCTGTGTTAAAAAAATAAGTTCAGATTGATATTCAAATGACCTATGTTATTTTGTCCCTACGTGTCTCCCTTATTTAACTTCTCACTGGACATTTCTTTCTTTCTTTCCATAGCAACCCGATGCCCTGGAGACGTTTAACCGTGGCGCCATGGTGGGGTTGCTCGTGGTGGCTGTGGCCATCGCCATGGTGATGGTAATCAGTCTGCTGCTGGTGCGCAGGAAGCCATACGGCACTATCAGTCATGGCATCGTAGAGGTACGATCCAAGATAGGCTTTCAATTTAAGCCCAAGGCAGTCTCAAAGCAACTAAATAGTTTAACTAAAAACTGTGTGTTTGTGCATTATTGCCTCCAGTAACAACGTCTAAAGTGTAACAAAGGATTTTAGATTCATTTCCTGCCTTCAGGGTATCTATTGGCTTTCAATTATTTCATATCGTGTTAAAGTAAGTAAACCAGTGGCTTATTGGAGAGATGGGTATCAGTCTAGAGGCTTGTGATATGATTTATTGTCAGTAAAAATATGAATTAAATTAGTATCAGTTATTTTTAAAAGGGTATATTATCCAGGAACTGTCAGTCACTGTTTGTAAACAGTATCACCAGTGAAAGTGAAAGCTGTCCACAGACTGACTCTCATTTGCTAAATTTGCATTTTCTCAGCGCAGTGTCCGAGATTTGCGTAGCTTCCTCCTGGATGCATGCTGTTTACAGTCTTGCACCTGGTCCCTACCTTTTTATGTCCCAACCTCACCAAAGCACTGTGCACAGGAATGTCTCTAACAAATCAGATAAGAAGATAATTAATTAACTTTCTATGTACTTAAAGATATAAAAATGACTGGTATGATCCTTTAGGTTATATGGGGAAATATGCTTATTTGCTTTCTTTGAAAGGGGTGGATGTTGAAATTTATCCCACTGTCACATGCACAGTAAATACAGCCAGAAACAGCTAGTCTGGTTCTGTCCAAAGGTAAGCTGAGCTACTTATATGAAAAAGTAGTTTGGCCCATAAATGACGAATGGTCTTTATTATGCAACACAGTTTTCCTACAGATTAAACAAACAGGATGTACATGTGCAGATTATGAGAAAAAAGGCCCCACCACCTCTCCTACAGAGGAGTAGGACACACGTACTTTGTGGTGGTGTCTCTTTTTTTTTTGTCATTATGCATATTTTTGTGGTTATGTGTCTTCTTGTGGTGGTTTTTGTCTCTTCGAGGTAATTTTGTGTAAGCGGCAAGTGCTGGAATTTGTAATTTACGTGACAACGCCTGAACGCAACACAGGCTTTGCTCCAATTGACTGTGTTCAGTGCTGTGCTGCGCTTCTGTGTGAGCTGCGTGTTACACACTGTCACACTGTTTCTCCATGTTTCCATTCTTTATGCTAAGCTATGCTAACAGGCTGCTATCTCCAGCTACATGCTTACTGTACAGATATGAGAGTGGTGTTAATCTTTTCAACCAACTCTTGGCAAGAAAAGAAATAAGTATATTTCCCAAAAAGCCAAATATTCCTTTAAGAGGCAGCTGGTGAATAATTGATATATAGAACAAGGCTTCTGGGGGGTCTCCCAAGCCCAGAAGCCACGGTAGCCATCATCCTTCTCCACGATTCCCGTCCACCATTCCATATTTTATAAACAATTTTGTCCACTTCTAAGTTGATGGTGTGGCCCTTGCTTGTAAATGTGTCATTAGTGTGTAATAACCCAAGCCTTTGTGTGTCTCACAGCAGGTCGACCCCATGCTGACACCAGAAGAACGACAGCTCAACAAAATGCAAAACCACGGCTATGAAAACCCCACCTACAAATTCTTTGAACAGATGAACTGAGGTACCGGGGCTGCCAACAAGTCATGCCTGACCACTTGTTTTTGTCCCCACCCTCCCCCACTCTTCCTTACAGTGGTGTCCCAGCTACACTCCCTTTGACGGATTTATGATGTGTTGCAAACATAAAGTAACTGAATAAGTACGGGGTACGTCCCAAACCCATTGTAAATGACCGACAACAACCTATCATCATAACCAGAATGTGAATAATGAGATATGATACAAACTCACATCACCTACTGTAATCTTATACTCCTCTGGGTTAGAGTCTGAGGATTGTTCTCTCCATTAGCGGTGCCACAGCGTTTCATAATCCTGAAAAACATTCACCTCATAGACAGAAAAACCATCCCAGTGGCATGACTTGACCTATTGCTCCTCACTAGAAACTGAAGTTGAACGGTGCATAATGCTTTATAGTATTTATTTTTCAGTAGTGGTCTCTTTCGTTCAAATTGTACCACAGTTAGATATAATGTATCTGTGTAGATGAGTGTGAGTGACAGCCTAGTTCAATAAATGATGGTGTAATTCTCAAATTGAAACCTACTCAGTGATAAAAGGGCAATTACAACGCTGACTCTATCCTTACCTCGGTGAGCTACTGTAACATTGGACAATACCTCTAATATTAAGACATGAACATTAGGTGAGGATGTGGAGGTGCTTTCTTTGAATGTGTGAGACATTTAGGCTTTAATTTTAAAACATAGAAGGCCAAAAAAACCACACTAGTCGATACAGAACTATGTGCTGGTGGTACAAAAAAAAAAAATCACGTTTTTTTTATTTTTATTCTGAGGATCTGCCCTCGATATTATTAATAATTATTTGGCAAAATATACCAAATATTCCACTTAGCTAATTTAGTCAGTGAATGAGTTTATTTTATCTGTACTGCTACCTAAAGAACTGTACAACAGAATAATCAGAAGTCCGTTATTTTAATGAAAGCATGACAACTTGGTGTATGATACTGCTGTATTTATTTGTGTTGTTCTTGTCATTGCTTTTGAAAAGTCGGAAATGTCACCGTTCAAAAATGGACACTGTAAATAACGTAAGAAATACATACTACTAGGTGTAGACATTTCTATGATTAATTTGCATCGATGTAATGGAATAATACATAAAAATAGTACATTGTGCTGTTACGAGAAGGAGAAACATTTTCCTAACATGGCTGATTGAAAACGGACTGTTGTAAAAACCAGCACAAGACAACGACACAGTAACTTCTTTCTGAATGTATTTAAGGTAGACGTTGAGATTACATCTTCTTTTTAGTACTGCATCATCCCCCCCCTAGTAGACCTAAATAGGAGTAGTGACGTTCAACACATCCAACAGACAGACGACATGCCTGGTGCCCTTCTCAACACTTCCTGTAGCAGCCTGTTCGTGCTCACATTTGGCAGGCATGTAACAGAGCGGAGGAACTCAATGCTTAGGCGTGTTATACTGTACGGAGCAGCTGCAGGTAAAGAGGCCACAGCTATAGTGCAATGTGAAATGTCAGTGTGCGTAGTAAAAACTGAACACACTCAGGCATGATAGTAGTAAAACATGCTGTTTGTCTTTAAATCTCCCAGTTTGACAAATCTGGACTCAACAACATTGAATGTTAGTACTCTATAGATGCTATATTTAAGTTACTGTCCTCTTAAATAGCTTTTCACTGAATGACTCAATGTAGTTTGTCATATTTATGATCAACATAGTACCCTGTATAGGTAAGTAAAAAGGGATTGCCCCTTTTTTTCTGGCTGATTGTTAACTGCTTAGTGTGTGAGGTTGAATTTCCTTTCGCCACTTAATTCTATCGAACCATCTTGGTTAAGGAAGGTCACATTGTGGGATGTTGCTTTTTGTTCATCAGTCTTTATCTATATGCTATAGTGGAGATAATTCATACCAAAACCTGTTCATATTTTATTTATTTCTTATTGGTGGAAGTTTTCGTTATAAAAAACCTGCATTTGTCCATTCAGAGGAGAAGTCGTTTACTTATGAGTTGTTTTTTTGTAAAGTTTGTTTTCAAATAAGCAACAGATTTAGCATTAATCTTCAGTTTCTCTCGTTAGGCAGGTTTATTGCAGGTTGCAGTTGTGTTATGACAGGTGAAGAGAAGTCATAGCCCTTGTATAATTTGTACAGCTACGTTAGTGAATGAAAACGTTGTATGTTCACAGTTTAAGTCAGTTGATCTTGTAATGATACTACTGAAACCATAGATGAGAATAAGCTTGCCTGTGTTTCCCAAACCACTGAAGGTTTCCTACCAGCATTTAGCAGACTTAGAATGGTGTATACTGTAGTTACTCAAATCACATTTGTACGTACGTCCTCTGTCAAATTCTAGACTTCTTTGTTGGTCTGTCCCCTTACTTCCCGACGAAATATAAACAATGTTATTGAGATTTTAATTGCTGCATTATTGCCTTTTACAATGCTGTGTTTTGGATGTAATTATTCTGTATTTTTTATTTCTATGTAATAATCAGTTGGATCAAGGGTCATGCTTTTCACCTGTAATGTAAACTTAGAAGCTTGTATGAGAAAACATTGACAAGTTTATAACGTTCAGAAATGTGAAATATAGACAGACATACGGCCGCTGCCTAATTGACAAGGAGTGGCACTAAGCACAAGTAGAATCAAATTACTCAATTTGTGTACAGGTTGCTAAATGTTAGATATTGATTCTGTCTGTCTGATTTCAATTTTACTGCATTGATTCTAGGGATGTTGATAGCATCATTGAGAGAGCTGTTCTTCATTTTCATTCAGACCTTTAACCAAAGACATGCTCCACAAATAAGCAGACAGATATTCCTATTTGGCAAAATGTTCTCTGTTGTGTAACTGTATTTGCAAGCAATCTGAGAAATTAAAACTGATCAAGCTAATTAATAGTGTAATAAAAAAAATGAATGACCCATAAAACACTGTGTCTGTGCTTTTTGAATAACCTCTTGACGTAGATTTTGTCTCTCACACTGTGGTCAAAACAAGGTCAAGGAAACTTAATTCGGTCATCCGCTTCACAGAGGCAAGATGCTTGACGATTGATCGTGATGTAACATGTATAATGAACCCCATGATGTAAAAGTCACATTCAAGAGAAGGGGAAACTGTCTGACTAACTCATAGTGGAAAATTAGGTTTTGTCTTTCCCTGCATCTCCTCAGTTGTGTTCTTGAGAAAAAGAAACCCAAAGTACACTCACTTGATACATTACAATATGGAAGTCCATTTCTGACAATGTGATGAAAAAAAAAACAAAAAAACTCTGTTAGTCATTACAATGAGAAACTTTCCCAAAATCATGAGTTAGTATCTTAAAGTGAGCGACTGTCTCAAAATAATGACTTGGGATCTCGTAATAATTATAATAATGATAACAAAAAATGAGGAACTTTATCAAAATAACGGCTTGTCACAATAATGAGTTAGTAACTCTGGCTATCTTAAAATAATAGTTGAGTATCTCAAAACAATGGACGAGTATCTCAAAATAGTGAGTGCCTCAAAATAATGGGTTAAAATCTCAAATAATGGGTGAGTGTCAAAATATTGATTGAGTACTTCAAAATAGTGATTTAGTATCTTAAAATAATGGGCAAGTATCTCAAAATAGTGATTTAGTATCTTAAAATAATGGGCAAGTATCTCAAAATAGTGAGTGTGTATTTCAAAATAGTGGGTGAGTATTTCGAAATAGTGATTTAGTATCTTAAAATAATGGGCAAGTATCTCAAAATAGTGAGTGTGTATTTCAAAATAGTGGGTGAGTACTTCAAAATAGTGATTTAGTATCTTAAAATAATGGGCAAGTATCTCAAAATAGTGAGTGTGTATTTCAAAATAGTGGGTGAGTATTTCGAAATAGTGGGTGAAAATCTCAAATAATGGGTGGGTATCTCAGAAAAGTGAGGTGGTATCTCAAAATAATGGGTGAGTGCCTCAAAATAGTGATTTATTATTTTAAAATAATGGGCGAGTTTCTCAAAATATTGAGTGAGTGCCTCAAAATAGTGAGGTGGTATCTCAAAATAATGGGCAAATATCTTAAATAATAGGTGAGTATCTCAAAATAGTGAGTTGGTATCTCAAATTAATGGGTGGGTTTCTCAAAAATATTGAGTGAGCGCCTCAAAATAATGGGTAAAAATCTCAAAATAATGGGTGAGTATGTCAAAATATTGGTTGAGTATTTCAAAATAGTGATTTAGTATGTTAAAATAATAGCCAAGTTTCTCAAAATATTGAGTGAGTGCCTCACAATAATGGGTGAAAATCTCAAATAATGGGTGAGTGTCTCAAAATAGTGAGGTTGTATCTCAAAATAATGGGCAAATATCTCAAATAATGGGCAAGTATCTCAAAATAGTGAGTTGGTATCTCAAATTAATGGGTGGGTTTCTCAAAAATATTGAGTGAAGGCCTCAAAATAATGGGTGAGTATGTCAAAATATTGGTTGAGTATTTCAAAATTGTGATTTAGTATCTTAAAATAATGGACGAGTTTCTCAAAATATTGAGTGAGTGCCTCAAAATAATGGGTGAAAATCTCAAATAATGGGTGGGTATCTCAAAATAGTGAGTTAGTATCTTAAAATAATGGGCGAGTATCTCAAGATATTGAGTGAGTGCCTCAAAATAATGAGCAAATATCTCAAACTAATGAGTATTTCAAAGTAATGACTTAGTATTTTATAATAGCAAGTTAATATCTCAAACTAATAAGTCTCCAAAAAATGCTAATAATATAGCAATATAATAATAATGACTTAGTATCACTTTTCATTATATCTCAATTAGAGATATTACTTTTTTCTTATTTGCCTGAGCACATGTGTCCATTCACTTTTGTGAGAGAAGATTTTTGCTGTGCTGAGAAGGTGACAATGAAGATCAAGTGGATGCCTAGATCAATCAAGTAGATTGATTGATCTAGGCCAGGGGTAGGCAACCTGTGGCTCCGGAGCCACATGTGGCTCTTTAGCCCCTGTCCAGTGGCTCCTTGAGCCTTTGAGAAAAGAAGTCTATGGAAATTCATTCTATGAATCCAAATGTTGCTGAACCTCGATAGCAGTGGCTGGTTAGCTATGGATGCCAAATCCAAAAAAGTAAATTGAATAAAATAGAGAATGTAGTAGTGCGTCGACAAATTTGTTTGCTCTCACTGTCAGCTCTGCAAAATTTAAGTACCAGATAATCATAAATAGTGCCCTGCACAGTTTCCATCTTGTGGTAAAACATATTAACAAATGCTTATTTAGACCATAAGTATATGCTAATTTAGACTGAATAGGCTATTTACCTTGATTATAAGGCTCAAACATGTTTTGCGGCTCCACGCAGATTTTTTCAAATTATTTTTGGTCAAAAATGGCTCTTTTAATGGCAAAGGTTGCAGACCCCTGATCTAGGCAATCAAGAAAAACTGTAAGTCAGTATTTTGAGAACATTTATTATTTTGAGTAGCTTCATTGGCAAAAATGGGTTTCCATACATTACAAGTGGTTTCAGGACTAAATGCCTAAATAAGTTTACAGCAGTGCACAAGGTGGGATTTGACAGCAATAATGATGTAACAGACTCAAGTGCTACTTCCCTGTGTCAGGCATTGACGTAATACAAACAGATTTGATAGTAAAACTTGCTGTGAGATAAAAATCTTAAACAAGATTTTGGTCAGGTGTAAGATAAGATTTTCTCTCAGTTCTCAGTATAGAGTTTCAGTGAATACTGAGGCCACAGTTTCATTTCTGTGGGCCCAAAATTGCTGCTCACTTCCTATGGAAAAGCTACATGCGATGTGTATCACCTCATTAACAAACAGCCGTTATTACCGAACAGCTCCAGAGACGTACTGCACCGCTAATTATTCATGATAATCTCCAAATCATTGCAACATTGTTAGTAACTGATGAGTGTTTTCCTTTGATGTAGTGCGATGAGTAATGATATACTGTAGCTGTTGGGGTTCATTTCCTGTCATTTCTAAGCAAATGACTGCTTTAATCAAATGATATTTCTGTAATGTACGCTGTGATAAACATCAATAAACACCAGACCCGTCGTAAAAACCAACTGATTAGCTGCCTTGACACAGTTCTCAAGCACCAATTCACCTGACAGTCACAAGCGTGGGTAGGCCTCACACTTCCTTCACCCACAAATTACAAAGAAGCGTCAAAGCCCCAGCCCCTAGCCCTGCACAGGTTCACTTCTTTCCAAACCACAACACTGACGGGTAGTCCTGCTTACCAGATTACTGTGAAAAGGCTCTGTGGCTGTACAGTGACAGTTTGCCATTGATGCCTCCAGCGCACACCAGTCATCTTGGTAGCGGTTCCTCTGAAGTCGACTGCTCTCATACCGCCACTGTGGTAATGTAAGACGACTCATATTAACCTTGACTTTTATCACGTCGCAGTCTGAGTGTGCGTTTTGTTTAGCTCAGTAACACTTTGATTCATTCAACAAAACAACAATATGAAACCCCTTAGTATGCAGAGATTAAAAGGCTCGGTAGGTAGATCAAAGGTGAAGTTGCTTACTCTGTGAATTAAAAGATAAAATTAATTAACATCATATGAGAAGTGTCGGCGCTGAGGGACACGCGGATGTAGAATGTGCACAGACGCGCATTTACCTCAAATAACCCACACAGTTAGACACCTTGGTGAGTCAGCATTGATGCAGGGTCTGATGGTGATTGTTAAACTGACAGTGAGGGGATAGCAGGTGCTGAGGAGCACAGTGTGGGGGACTGACAGTCTTGATATTACTGGAAGGTGAAGCCCTTTGCATCAGCCATAGCTGTCTCCTGCCCATATAGCGCAAGGTGACATTTAAGTGTTGGTATAATGCTAATTTCTGTGAGAGGAACAGATGAGATCAGACTGTCCAGTGGTTTGAGCAATACTTGATGGTAACTGTTTGCACAGACAAAGGTATGTGAAGTAGCCCCTAAATGTCAGCATGCGCACACACACACACACACACACACACACACACACACACACACACACACACACACACACACAGATTAAATTATCATGGATGGTCAGTAACGTATAGCTATTGAAATAAGGACATTCACTGAAAACTGAATAAAAACTTAGGAAAGGAAAAAAAATCTATAAATAAAGTCAAAAAATGTCACCTAATGTCAACATGGCAAACCTGTGATCACAGAAATTCTAACAAAACCCCCTTGCGTTTAACACTTCATGCATGTCCCATAACCACATTGGTCACAAGTGTTAAGGACGCTACCTGTGTTAAACTGCCACATATTTGGAATGTAGTTCTCACTTAAAGATGCAACTTGGAGTGAGGTTTGCGGCCACTCAGGATGCCAAATATTTTCCTATACGTATGTGTAAGGTTTGGCAGTCTGTCAGTATCTTTGCTCACTTTACTCATGACACAAAAACATCACTGCACATGAAAAAAGGAGGGCAGCACACCAAATTTAGTCTTAATCTTGAATATATGTTTCAATACGTGATATGGTTATGGCTAAAACATTTCTGGACATAAAATGTTATTGTAAGTGACTGGCATAATTACTTTGGTGTACCAGTACAGTATGTACCAATGTAGGTAATGGGGAACAAGATATGAAGTTATGGAATAAGGTGGTAACAATTCAGGATCTTACAAAGAGCTTATACTGTAGTTACATTTAAACTACTGGGTAACTATTCTGTCATTACAGGGCATGTGACTGAGCAAATATCTGGACGTTTCAGGGGAGATGGAGTGATAACTTCTGCATCACTTAATATACGTGATGTGATTTCATTTAAAAATGACCTTATGACCAACAAACAGGCAAACTACTTGTTCTTGTATAATTTTGGGGTACTTAAAAATAACAAGACTACAAGGTACATTTATGTGATTATTTGGGAGCAAAGATCCAGGGGACTGTATCAGCTGTTGTTCATTTTACCAACCGTTATTACTTGGCGCTCATTTACAGCCTTGTGACATAATTCTCCCACCGTACATGCCACTTGCATTTTGGTGTTCTAACAGTAACATGAGGTTAGGAGGCCCCGAGGTAGGCCCAGGATACGCTGGAAGGATTACATATCTCATCTGGCCTGGGAACACCTTGGGGTCCGCCAGGAGGAGCTGGAAAACATTGCTGGGTAAAGGAATGTCTGGGGTGCTTTGCTTGGCCTGCTGCCCCTGTGACTCGGCCCAAGATAAGCAGATGAAAGCAGATGCCCCGGTAGCTCACCTGGTAGAGAGTGCACACTAAGGTCCCGTTTATACGACAACGATTTCAATTGAAAATGGTAAACTTTAGTTGCGTTTTGGCCGATCGTTTACACGACAGCGGTGTTTTGGGTGCCTGAAAACGCAAAGTTTTAAAAACGATTCCAGAGTGTAATGCAACCCCATGCAACTGCAATATGCAGTTCCTCTGAAAACGGAGACTTTTCGGACATGCGCATTACGGTTCCAGTCACTAGGCATGCACGAGAAAGTCAACCATCACAACAACAATGCCGAGCTCTGTTTGTGCTGCTCACCCTGTTGATTTGAAGTCAAGTGTAGATCTGTTACTGTAGCAACTCCACCTCGTCGTCCATCCAGACAAAGTTATGTGTGCATGCTTTCGCCATTGTGTCTTCTTTGTTTTGGTTTGTAATCACCGCGTTGTAGAGGAAGGCGCTTCAGCCAAGGCGCATGGCGTCATGCCGTGGTGTTGCTTTGCAAATTTACACTGCCACTCATTGGCCTGGCGTGCATACTACAGCATTTCCAGTAGATTTTGCGGCTCCGTGTGAACGGGGATCATTTCAATAACGTCGTCATATAAACGCAGAAGTTTTTTAAAACGCAAAGGACAGACTTTTCCGTTTTTAGAGAAACCGTTGTCGTCTAAACAGGGCCTATTTATCAAGGCTGAGTCTTTACCACTGCAGCTCATGTGGAATTCCAGCTTGGGCTTTTGTGGCATATCTCATCTCTCTCCCCTGCCTTTCATGTCTCTCTCCAAACTACAAGGGAGGAACAATGGGGGAACTTACAGCACCTTAGATTGCAGCCTAAAGCGTCCCAATTAGCCTAAAATTCTGAGGTCATACTGTTTAAAAGCTGAGGACGTAAGTAATTTTAATGGTGAATAACTGACATACTATGTTATTAAAAACATGTCTTCCATTTTCCATTTCTGTTGTTTATTAAGTAAGTACAACGTTTGCAGAGAAAACAGTCTTGTACAAGAATTTTACCCCTATCAGCACTATCTATTCTACAAAGATGGTGTCCAGGAAAAAACATCTACATATAAAGACTACAAACATACCATTATGTGATTAGACAATTGATTAGCTGTATATTTTGGTCAAGCGTAGGCCCATATAATTTGTGTGGATACCCAAAGAAGCAATGAGGAAAAGGATAGCTCATGTGTTGGCAACTATATTTTCTATTAATGCAACTGACTCCTTCAGTGTATTAGCCTTTACAGTTATGAAAAAAATAAAGCGTACAGAATTTATTACACACGGTTACAGTAGTTGAGAGAAACCCAGAGTATAGTGAGTGTGGTGTTGTCAAGCTGACTTAATGCTGTCTTTTCCCCAGCACACTCACACATATCATGAATATTTCTATAGTAACTAGACCTAGATAGATAGATGTAGAACATAATTCAGACAACTTCAGAAGAAGAGCTGAATCAATATTAGATCACTTTTTTAAAGAGCATAATGCTGACATGAGTGTACATTTGGTTAGAACTGTGAATCTTAAATATTAGTACTCCCTAATAAATTCTGTCTTAATGGCACTGCTGTCTCTGAATTATATGTTGAGCTAGCTGTGTTGACTGTATTTTAACGGTAATTTTTGAATTGTAACGATTAAATATCACCCTCTTTGACACTATTTGTGTTCACTGCCACCATAAGAAAATCTGTACTGTGATTTATTGTACCAATAATTTGTAACAGACCTGCAGAGAACAAAAGTCAAAGAAATAAATAGCCCAATTATGCATATTTTCAACAGTAAAAACCAAACGTTGTTGTGAACTAATGGCACCTAAGAGCAATCTATTTCCTGCATAATTGTCTGATAACATCTAGCTGATTAAGTTGGGTTTTAGATGTTTCCATTTCTCTGGAACAACACTTTACTGGGCAGTGTTTTCCTTCTTAATCAGTCTGGTTGACCTGAGCACAGCTTTTGTTTAGGCCAACCTTAACCTACACGAGTTCAACCCTGATAAACTAGATCAGTGTTCAAAATAACATGGACTCACAGTATTGTCAAATCAGGAGTAATATAAGATTTTGTTAAGCACCAATCTACATTATGTTTCTGAGTTAGCATCTGTAAATTTGTCTTTTTTTTCACAGCTATGCTGATGACACTCAGCTTTATATTTACCTGAAATATTTACCTCACAAAACTGAGATAATTTTTGAGAACTGAGTGATTATTCAGCTGAAAAAAGGTGCTTTCACAATGTTGACTGTGAACCACCTTTGTTAAATTGTTACTTTGATAACCTGACACCCATCAACCAGTAACTAACCAGTTAATTTGTAAGAAAAAAATGCAAAATTAAGTGATGAACAAGAGATGCTGGGGCCTGACATTAACGCATACCCAGGGCAAGTAAACTGTGTTTGAGAAAGTGGAATGCCTGATGCAGTTGTCTGATTGGACGGATAAATGTGAATGCTATCTGCGTTCAGTATCACTGAAGATGAGCTTTTCCAGCTGAGCTGCTTGTGCCAGCGTGTCTCACCACCAAAAATTGAAGCGGACTGAAAAAATTGACATGCTGGACACAAGAGAGGTTAAATCTAAGGTCAATGATGTCATATACGACATAGCGTTAATAATGTTAAATATATCTGAAGCTGCATGCGAGAGGCTTACTTTTTATTTTTGCTCAAAAGCTAATGTTAACTGTTGTGACGTTCAAATGTGGGCTCTGATACTATCATTTCCCATTTAGAAGCTTTGTAATCGAGCCTTGAACTGCCACGTCTTTTTTGAAACTTTTTAAAATGAATCCATGATGATAAATCCAGCACTGAATGTCATCAGTGATTATTCATCCATTTTGATAACAGTTATTGTTGTTGTTATCCACCCACTAGCCGTCCATGATGTCGACCAATCAGAGGCTGCCTTTCAGACTGTATGGCAGCTCTGGTCTCAATGAACAGCATGTAAAAAGGTCTGCACACTGTAGCTCCCTTGAGTGCAATTTTTTTTAGCACATCCACAGATTGGGTGGAGGAGCTTTGATGTTAAATACGCTGCACAATGGAATAACAAGCAATGATAACAACTGTCCAAATCTCTGCTGATTTTATTTGTTTTAATTAGCCTACATTTTCCATTTTGGACAAATACGTTTGGCTATTGGGCAAGTAAAGGGCAAGTGGCTGAAATGTGCTGGGTTATCGTCATCCCCTCCCACAGAACTCTGTGTTTGTGTGTGTGTGTGCACAAATTAAGCTACAGGCTGACTTGCGTAACCAGTCAAAAATATTCTCAGGGTTTAACCAATTAATGGTTGACTGTGACATCCCTACCTTGGCCCTACCCTACCGTGGTCAAACAATAAAATGTGACCACATTACACAGTACTATCTTCCTTCTGCTGCTCCCCAGTTCATACCAGATGTGACTTCAAAGGGCTTTTGCCATGTGATATTACATGGGCTTACACTCCTATTAATCAGATTTCATTGCGTCAGAAAATTGCCATCTGCTCCCCAATTGCAATTTACTGGCAACACTTTATCACAGCTGTTAAAAAAAAAAGGTCAGAGCAGAGAGCACTAGCTGTGTGGGTTATTCAGTTTTTGTTTTAGTTTGTGATCAACATATTTATTTCTACACTTACTCTACTTGCTACTGTAAATGTTTCTCTCATTATGACATTTGGGAGTTTCTCAGTTGCTTAAAAGTTTCATGATTGTCCTCCGCCCTTTTCATTTATTGTTTGTTTCATAGTGGGACAACATTTTGGCCCATTAGTGCAGGAAAACTTCATAACAACCTGCATAACATAGACTCTAGCCAACACCACAACCAATAATCGCTGTCTTTTAGCTCTGTTTTGGCCTCAACCATCTCCTTAGGAATTTATCTGTCTCTTTTGCTCCTAAGTACTCCACTATGTTCACCAACTACATGCTAACTGTGTCTGTCAGCTGGATTATACAAATACATTCAGCAAATTTTCAAAATAATTGCATATATATCCACATATTATATCAAATTATATTACTTTGTATTTAAATTTTGAAAAACATAGAAGAAAAAGGCAAAAGAAGATGAAATAAGATATAAATATCACAAAAAAAGTGCCTCCAAAACTTGACTAACTCTTCAAATATCCCAAAATAGGCTGCTAATCAAAGCTAGTTCAATAATACTGCATACACCTTTCACTGCTTGATTATTAATGAATATTAAAGACAAACAAAGGAGTCTTCATGTACACGACCATCGAGGTCTGCTAAACTGACCGGCTCTCTACAGTTGGCCTATTTTTACAGGTTTTCACACCGACATCTGACATATCGAAAGGACAAAGCAGATATTTCTATTTAGAGGGTGCAGGTTTCAGTCAGGCCTAGCCTAGCATGCCAGTACCACTGGGCTTTTGTCTCTATGTTTCCTGCCAAAGATCACAGTCTTTGAAGTGGTTTTTGTCTCAGAACAGAGCAGCCTATTGAAGTAGTGACCAGCAAGTGAAGCTGGAGGGGAGGAAATCATGTACAGCATACAGGTATACAGCATCAGTAGGGCACGCAACTATCCCTCTAACCACTGCCCCTGTTTCTCTGTCTTTCTCAATCACACACACACACACACACACACACACACACACACACACACACACACACACACGCACAGTTTAATAATGTTTCAGTTTTAGAAAATGAGTTACTGCTATTGTTAATTCTGTTTAGTTTGTAGTTTGCATGCAGTACCAATATACGTTGTCTGCCCTCTTCAATAATTAAAGAATATTAAATAGTAAAACTGCCTCAATGCTTTAAGTAAAATAAACAAAACAAAATAATCAAAAGAATTGGTTTACTTTGGAGAAAGTCACCATCTTTTATCACTAAAAATAAATTTAGCACCATAATCAATGAACCAATAAGGGACAGAGATAAGTTGAAGAGGAGGGACTGTAAAGACAAAGGAGGAAATCACCCTGTCCCTCACCAAAACCTGTACCCAGACAGACATGTCACTCTACAAGTCACTTCACAGTCATGATGCGAGGTAGCTCAGCATTGTCGAGGGAGAACATTCACTAAACGTCGGGTAAGTGCCTCATTCACACAGCTTGCTGCTTCTTAAGTTTCCGAAACATGAAACCACAGGCAGATAAACTTTAACACTGCTCATCTTTGGTCTTTTTTAGCTCTTTTCTGTGATCTACTACAAACACAGCCTAGTGTAGTGTGCCGCTATTGATCTTCTGTTGCCCGTGGAGGCTGAAACTTCAGGTTTCTCAGTCCTTTACTTGCGAGCTGTGGGGAGGCTTGCTGTCAAGTTCATGTCCTGTCAAAGGATGTGTAAATCTGAGGTTTCCCCCCCACCGTGTAAGCACTGAGATAGTACCGTGACTGCAAGGAGCTCAAAGACCTGCTAACTATGTCATAACTCTGCAAGAGTGCATTGTAGATTTGAGGAGCATCAGGGGGAATTTTATTATTGCACAAGCCAGTTTATAACAAAATCAAATGCTGTCTAAAGAGAGAAAAGATAGAGGCAAGGTTTGCAGGGGCTTAAAGCATAAAAAACACGACACAGTACGATAACAGTAAGGCCAGCGGCTTCAAGAGAACACTACTGTATGCTTTACTTGGACGCATAATCGAAAATTATGCACGACAGGTGCATCACAATAGAGTAGGAAGACGGCCGCAATATTTGAAAATACAATCCGACAAACAGTTGACGAAGTTTATGGACTGGCGCTCCACTCGCCACCAAAAGACAGCAACATTTCTGAGCTGTCTGCCAATGAAAAGAGAATATCCTTATGAAGATTAAAGGTCTGTATATTACACAACACAATAAACTACTGCAAAATGTCCTTGTGCACACATTAACGTGTTGTTTACTGAAGTTGCTTTAAAGTTATTCACCCTAAAATACACTGTAGAAGGCCGCATAAATCCACCCGCAATATTACCATCGTCACACACTTCTGTGACTACCCCAGTAATATAATTATACCACCATATATTACATATATTATCATAATTACTATTATTATAATCGCTGTTGTTTTTATTACTGTTGTTTTTTTAATTATTATTATTATGAAAAAGGAAATTCATGTGTATTAAAATGACTGCTATGAAATATCCATGACTGCATACTGTACAGAAGAAATTTAAATTGGACATTAAAAAAATATATGGGGGCATCGGTGACTTAGTGGTAGAGCAGGCGCCCCATGTACAAGGCTGTTGCCGCAGCGGCCCAGGTTCAACTCCAGCCTTTGGCCCTTTGCTGCATGTGTCTCCCTCTCTCTCTCTCTCCCCCTTTCACACCTCACTATCCTATCAATTAAAGGCAAAATAATGCCCTAAAAAATATCTTTAAAAAAAAAAAATATATATATACGTCATTTCATAGATTTGTGACTCTGACCTAAGTTGTATGATATAAAAAATTGGCAATATATTATAATTCTGATCAGGCAGTGCTTCTTTGACAGCCGCAAATTCTCAACTGCTTTATATTCATGTACGCAGACGATACAGTAAGCTTCGCTGAACTGATGCATGCTCTATTTGCATGATAATTTCCCTTACGTGCTCTCAACACTGCGCACTTAGCATTACAAATTGTGTAACTGTAATTTCTTTTATTCAAATTAATAAATGAACACTAAAGTGAAACCTTAGGCCTGCTAGACTGTTGTTAAATACAGTAATCTGATACCAAAGCTGTTCCACTGTCACTTTCACTCTCTGCGCTACATACTGTTGTGTTTAAATCATAAATTAAATAATAGAGAGCTGTTTTGAATCACTTCTTTTTGGCGAACATTTTCCAATAACTCAAATTAATTAATGCGATCAAGAGCACAGAGTGTGTGTTTTGGAGAGCGCGCATGCAAAAATGCATACACATTTCAAAAACATTCCAGTAACAAGACAACTAAATGTCATTTCGTTTCACATCTACTTTCCATTTACAGTCAACATCAGACGACCAAATGGGGTTGCAATTGTGCAAAAAAAAAAAAAAAAAAAAAAACCTCTGTAATAGCTCACAGTACTTGTGACCTCCGCTTCAGAAACCAACCGCACACTGTATAATCATAAAAGTTCTTTATAGACTTCAGACTGTGTGAAGATGACAACTTCTCAGGCATCCGGTACTTTCGACACACTCTTCATCCATGCGTTCTCAATTTTAGGTGTAAAATTCCAAATATTTCTGTCATACTTACATATTTGCATGTTCCAACCCCGTGCACTCTTGCATTTGATGTTTATCGTGTCCAAATACAGTCAACCAAATACAGTTATTGATTTTGACGCTCAAACTTTACTCATGTTTACTCTTGTGTACAGTCATTAGTCATGGTTTCATATACTGTTAGGGCTTTGTGGCTTTAGAGTGTGTATGTGAGCGCCGAATATCAAAGCTTTCACAAAACGGAGTACATTTCCACACATCAACCAGACATTTCAGACACGATATGAGACAGTTGTGATTGAGGAAAGTTTTTCACCATATTTGAAACTTTTTGTGTGGATTCCACTGGTTGTAAAGATATAACTACATGGGTGGGTTACTTGCAGTAAAATAAAAGTTAAATTAAAATATATGGAGAGATATAAATACCATACTAAAATATATTTTATAAACTGTCCTGTAAACTATCTAAAAATCAACTTGTTGTAATATAAACAAATGATGAAAGCACCTCGGTACATTCAGCCCCCTCAACTCTCACTGCAGGTAATGCTGTCTGGAAAGGGTGGAAAAAAAACTAACTGTCCAAACCACAGAGAGACATATTATGTGTTAATCATAAACCAATCCCTGCCGTTATTTGCAAACTGACTTTCCTACTCACAATTTAGCATTTCTCGAAATGTCACATATCTGATAACCACCTGACAAATAGATAGCACCAATTTTAATATAGTGTGGGCATTATCTGATGTGATCTCTCTCTGATTATTTTTCTTCCCATGACTTTCTTTTCTCAGACTTTTAATAACATTTCTACAAACCCCAGAAATGATCCGAATCAACAACACCCAATACTTCCACTTCCTGCAGCAGGCAGATGCCTTACGTCGCTCGGGGACGCTCTGCGATGCCATCATTTCTGTAAAAAGTCAAACTTTCAGGGCTCATCGGCTAGTGTTGGCCTGTGCTAGCAGAAGACTAGCGCAGCAGCTAACCCAGGGAGACACGGACAGCCCGGTCCACTGCACGCTGGAGTATTTCTCACCACGCACCTTCCAGCAAGTTCTAGACTTCACATACACACAAACTCTTGAGGTGTCTGAGAACGACCTGCACCTGCTGCTGAGAGCGGCTCAGCTGTTGGAGATGCAGCCGCTGGAGGACCAGTGCCGCAAACAGCTGGACAACCTCGACTACACAGCCAGAGAGGACGGCAAAAGAAGGGAAATCACATGCATCAAAGAAGAAGAAGGAAGTGCAGAGGAGAACGATCAAAAGCAAAAAGGGAGTCCAGTTCAAGAGGAGAAACTCCAAGAGGCTTCTTCCCCTGTGGAGGAGGCGAACGACTGCATTATCATGGAAAACCTCTCGCTCTCTGATCCTGCTAAGAACCCTGACAGTCCGCCATCCCCGAGAAAGAAGCCCAAACTACCCCCTGTGTCAGCACCATCCAGTAACAGAGACAGTGTTATCACGAGGCCTGCCAGCAGCAGTTCCTCCTTCTCCTCTCCCTGGACTTTCCCTCCAAACATGTGGAGCTCAGTGAGCACCCTGAGGCAGATAGCGGAGAACTATTCAAGCTTAATTGCAGCTCATCCCCTTCAGTCCCCAAACCAGTCCTCTGTAGCATACCCATTCTCCCTCTCCGCCCCCCACATGTTCCCCCTGTTCAGCTCACGTTTTCAGACCCCTGTCCACAGCTCCGTAATGGGCTACTCTGGCTTTTATCCACGTTACACACAAAACCTTTACGCCGGGTCTACGGGGATGGGGAGCATAATCAAGCAGAGCCTGTTGAAAAGAAAAAAACCCAGCCAGAGAGTGTTTACTGGGGCCGCTCAAACCAGCGAGCCGAGGTAAGTCAGCGTTCGGACATGATTTCGGAAACTTTTTTTTTCAGTTGTTGTCTCCTTATTTTTCCTCTCACAGTCATTTAGAATCCCCTAATTTGCTCAGTTGTTCCCTTGCGACAGCTATGGTACCTGACTCACTGCTGTTTGTCTGTGATCGAGCCTCCTGCACTTTCCAACTAGAGCAGTTTCACCTGTTAACCCTTCACTACCTGTCCTACTTTGTCTTTTTCCTCCTTTTTTTTTTTGAGAAATCATAATCCCAGTTTTCAAAACAATCCCAGCACAAGAGCAAAAGACATTCAATTTAATTTTACTATAAAGATAATTATAAGTTTTAATGTTTTTTGCTGGATTAAAACAAACATACTTAGCTCTAATTCTGAATGAATGTACCGCTCCCCTGTTGTGATACTACTAGATAAGAGCGAAACCCTCTTGACTTTGTTTTTTGGCTGATTTACCACCTTTTGTCAAGTCTATACGTCGTGTACAGTGTTCCACACAGTGTAACTACTAAGCGTGTTAAGGGGAGCCCCCTAAATTTCTCCCCTCCTTTGCAGAATTCAAGATTTTCCACCCACTGAAACACGGTTTCAGTGTTTAGACTGGCCCCGTCTGTACCACAAGAAATTGTTCAAAACATTTTTGTGTGTTTGTGTGTAGGGGTAAAGGGCTATTTTTCGGTGTCTCTTCATCATTCTGCTCTTTCTACTGTCACATTATATGAAAGTTAAAGGCGCTTATATGCAGAATGAGCGCTATAAATATCTTGTGGTCGTGGATGGAGAGGAAGGAAAGGGTGTTAAAGGATGTAATCTCTGATAACACATAATGCTGAAAATTTGCAGACAGACACATTTTTCTCACGAGAATTTTGCTTGCTGTATAACTCTCCAGTGACATATCCCTTTGGAGCACAAACAAAAAGTATTTTCAGAATTGTTTTTGCAACTGTTGCATCAGAAAATGTATTTTCCATAGGTACCATGAGGTGCCCAAAGCCAGCAGAGAGAGAGTTAAAGACTGCCAACACTGCAGTGCAAGCCCCCGTGGTGATCCAGTGCTGCGGGAGTCAGCCTCCACACCACCAGGTAATGATATGATTATAACACGCAGTATACTGTTTTTTCATGATCACAACATATTGAACACACTGACATTACTACACAGCACGATCAAAGCTGTTGCAGTGCTTGTAGAGCCAATCAAATTAACACACAGTAAGACAGTTCTTGTCGTGACCCCTAACCTCGGCAGCTCCAGCTACGTCGCTACGTAATGGAAAGTGATAAAGAGAGTTGTGGTTTTGAGAGCATGGTGCAGCAGGAGCAGGAGTGTGGTTACTAGATACAGCTAGATATATGCAGTACAGTATGCAGTGCATTGCAACAGTGGTTTGTCCTGTACCAAACAAAAATCATACATATTAATTTATCTTAATTAAGGACTGTAATAGGAATGTAAGGCACTGCAATACACACAAAAAACAACAGAGTGTGTGTGTGTGTACGTGCATGTGCGAGTATGATAGTTCGTCTTGTACAATCAAGCTGATTAACATATTTTATCTGACGGAACATTATGTTCATACTTGAAGAGATTAGGCTTTGGTAAAACTGTGCTTTAGTGTCTGCAGTGTCTTAACTTAGGAAAAGTAATACAAGTGCATTATAATACTCAGGCATTGAAAATATGTCTCTCTAATATGTAACTTCATAAAATGTGTAAAAGCATGTAGATGAAAAAGAGTATAAATGAAGCACCTGTGTTCAGTGGTGCTTTGCGGTGTTTCATTATACGGTTTTTATTTGTACCTAAATTTCATTAGTGTGTTAAAAGGGGCAATGTAAATTAAAGCATTATCTATATACGCTGTTAGGTCTTTAAAGTGTGAACTACAGAGAAATATTGGACAGGAAGCATGCTAATGGCAACAGGTCTCAGTAGCTTGTGTTTAGAGTGGTGAGTGTTCAATTGTTGTGGTTTATTCTCTCAATTTCCCTCACTACAGTACACCCCCTACCTATTTCAGCATCCTGTCTATATACTATGAGGCCCAAGTTTTCACTTTAGAAACCCAAAAAAACACATAAGGGAACGAAAGGCTTCAGAGTTGCTGCTTTAACCTCAAAATCACACCTTTGTAATTTTAAAAAGACTTACTAAGATATGTGGCTGTGTTTGAGACACGTGTGCAGTGTGACAGGAAAGTAAGCTTGTACAAACTGAATTTATTGTGTTGCAACAGGATGCTGGTTTAAAAAAGACTTGTACCTCTGAAAGGTGATCAAACTACTATGTATATGACTAATACAGTATTGTTAACCTTGTGAAGTAAACTGTATTTATTAACTGGTATTATGATTAATTACTATTGTGTCAAGGCGTTCAGGGAGTATAATCATCCTGAGTGAAACTGCTACTGTCAGTTTAACCGGGATTGCACTGTTTCATTATTAATCAACCTGCTGATTACTTTTGAAATAAATCGGTTAATGGTTCAGTCTATAAAAGTTAGAGAACAGTGAGAAAGTCCAAGTTTGTTTTATTTAAAGAGCACATATTATAATCCTTTTCAACAAGTTTACATAGGTTATGGAGGTCCCCAAAAACATGTCTTTGAAGTTTGTTGCTAAAAATCCACTCCAGTCCTGAATTTAAGGACACCTATAAACAGCCCTGCACAAAAAGCACCGTTTCTGTGTCTGTAGCTTTAAATGCAAATGTCAAATGACAAAGACGTGGCCGGTGTTACAGGCACTTTAGTTAAACCGTACGAATCTGACCCAGACGGAGAGGCTTCTGTCCCCTTGAGTCTATAATTAGTCTATAACTGAAACTAATGTTAGCCACGCTAGCTACCATGCTAACATCACAGTCAACGGGCCGCCACGTTATACACAATAAAACAATAGAAAACGGACAAACTTACAGCTCCCATGTTTGAAGTTGGGTCACGGACAGTCGGCACAGATCCGTGCTTTATCTTGAGAAATGAACTGAATCCTGCTTTGTACTGGCTCTCGTTGAGAAAGCAGTCCGAGGTAAAATGGTTAGCACACACATACAATACTTGAGCAGTTGTTGTGGGTATATTCCCATTAAAAACAAAATGAATCCACTGGGTCCTCAGATCCTCAGACGCGTGTTCTGTGTGTGTTCGTTTGTGCAGCCAAAAACAGAGCAACTGCCGTGCTTTGCGTGTCATTTTGACATCTTTGCGTTTTGGAGGGAATGAAAGAGGTCGGCAGCAGTTATCCTGATTTAATGGGTGGAACAAACATCTAAACACCAATGAAATGCAGGGAAAAGAGAGAGCATGGACTTGGGGTTTGTAGACAGGCTGGGGACACATATTTTTGTTAGAAACCCATGGTAAAGTGCATTTTGCATAATATGTACCCTTTAACCAGCAGTCAAAAACCCAAAGATAAAATTTGCTATCATACAAAAGAAGAAAAGCATCAAACAAGAGGAGCTGGAACTACAGACTAAAACCATTAATAATTATCGAATCATTTGCCAATTAATTTTCTTGATTAATCTACTAATCAAGCAGCTCTAAAATGAATTAAGTTCACCTTCTTGCAAGTAATTTGTCCTTTTGGTGGCCTGCAAATCTCACTGCTCTTTAAAGTTATGGTTGGTAACTTATATAAAAATAACTTTGCGTCATATTTGCTGAAACTGTCTCTATATCCATACAGCAGCACTGTACATGAGGCAGTCAGAGAAAAAAAAAACCCTCCTCATTATTGCTTCTAATGTAGTTTAGCAGAAGTTTAGACAGGAAGGATCTCTTTACGCTCTGATTCAGAAATCTGTCTGCCTCATTCCAGTCTCTAATCTATCAGCTGACTACGGGCACTGCTCTAAATGTATCCAACCAGATTTTGCTACGATCTCCTTAAGGCAATCATATCATTGCTGTCAAATTTAAAACCGTTCTACTCCCTGCTGCAATCAGTTGTCATTTAAGGACAAACACATGCAACCCTCCTTCAGCATATCCACTGCCCAGTCCTGAACCTCATCCCATCATCCTCATTGTCCAACATCCCGCTTTTCACCTCCACCACCAGTGTCAGGGGGAATATTCCTAAATTAACCACTGCATCTCTACCCCCTAAACTTTTACACATCATGAATGATGAAAAATGTTTGCTGATTAAAATGGCGTTTGCTGGAATATAGTGCAGTTAATGAAAAGCACTCGTTAGAGCTTAGGAGTCTCGAATGCAGCTGTCAATCATGTCAGTCATTCAGTCAAACTGTTTACACTGATCAGATATAAATCAAGATTCTGTTACTGCATTGCCCTTTTTCTCACCTCAACTGTTTTCAGAAACATATTTTAGTGTACTGTTTAGCCGTACCATGAGAGAGTTTGCCCTAGCCAGTGGCAGGTCGGCAGTGCTTGCAGCTAAACTGTAAAAACAGGTAAAAAACAGGCAATGAACAGAATCTCAAATCATATTTGCTCAGCGCTGCCTCGTCTGACTGCAGTTCATGGGCACTCATTGACATGACTGAGCTGCGTTAGAGACTCCTCGGCTCTGAATGGTTGCTTTCGTTCACATGTGGTGGATACTTGCAAATGTTTTTGTGAAAACTACGAGGAGGCAGAGGAACATAATTTTGTCCACAGATTATCTGTCTCATCATATGCTACTATAGTGACAGTTGTTTAAAATATGACAAAATGTTTTATGAAAGTTACCAACTACAGCTTTTCATGTGTTTTTCTAGGACTAAAGTAGGACATAAACATTATAATTTCTACATAGGGGCAAAAGAAAAAGCATAAGGGCAGAAAACAATACCTGCTCACATCTATTACTGTGTTAAATAGTAGTTAGAATGAAAACGTGGGGGCTTTATACCTTCCTCTACGTCGCTTTGACAGGAGTGTCGGCTGCTGCAGGAGTTGAACCACAACTGAAATATGGTGTTTTTATAAAAAAGAAGGCTCTTCGTTGCCCACCGCAGTGTTCACACCTTGTCCTGTTTCCCTTATTTGTTGTTTTCACAGGTGAGGTGTGTGCAGGGTGTCGGTTCTGCGGAAGAGATGATGTGGTGCAGCATGAACCACAATCCCTTCGACAAGAACACAGAGGAGAAAAACCCTACCAGTGCCAACACTGTCCCAAGAAGTTTAGTCTGAAACACCAACTGGACACACACCATCGAGTTCACACTGGTAAGCACATTGTTAAATCGGCAGTGAAAGACGAAAAGTGCTTCGCCTGATAGCTTCGCAGAAGTTGCTGATAACATATATTTTTTCAGAAACAAAGTTGTAACTCCAGCTCTGTGCCCAGTACTCACTGAGTACGTACATACAACACGTTTGGATCTAAGACTATGAAATATAATTGTAAAATTACAAATAAATCTTAATCCCAACATTCATATATATATATTTCTTGTTGTCCAAAAGTGGAGACAGATAAACTGGGCTGTGTGTGAACTTTGACTATAAGAAGCCAGTGGCATTAAACGACTGAAAAGTATGACACGATCAGTCGGAGGTTGCTTTAACGTCTCTAAAGGCAAACAGATCAGAGACAGGTTCGTTGTTAGTAAGTTTTTTAGCTTATGGGACCATCTCAGCACTTTTGCATGTTTTCACTACGAAACATTACTGATGAACATTTTCCAAAGCAGACCTTTGTGTTATAGATTTTCTTAACCAAGCTTTACTCATTTTAATATCATGAAACACACCTTACAGGAACTTGAAACTTCCGTGAGAGAGAAAATCCACTGAACAGTAATCATGTCAGATGTAATGCTTTTGAAGCTATTATGGTTATTTCTGCGGTGTAATGTAATTCAAAGTGTGCCTTTGCAAATGTGTTATCACACAATGATAGTTGCACAGTATCATCAGTATTCGGCGTGCTACATTACGTATGTTTAGCTAATTATTCTGCAAGTTGGATGTTGTGCAAAGTTAGAATAATTAAAAAACACTGGCTAAAACAAAGCATGTGTTTAAAAAATAAATAGTTAATTAGTTGAAATGTGCTGTTAAACCACAGAAAGGGTGCTAAACAGATACCTTACAAAATAGGTCACTTTTTTCAGAGAGACTGGGTCGGCATTCAAGATAAATTATAAATAAAATTTATTTTTGCCTATTATATTGAATATTTGAATTTGTCCTAAAATTGAAAAATGCTTACCGTATATATATTTCAACTAATATAAACTAATAACTATATTTTTTTCAGACTATCTCTCACACACAATTTTCAAAAGCTCAAGGATTTGCTATTGAATTTTAATGTTACCTGTATTTTGTGTTTCGAATGATAGCTGATAACTATTAATTTTTTAATATCTGTTACATCAATATACAATCATGGATATACATATCTGTAAGTTGTACATAACTGTATACGCAGTTTATGTCTCAACAGGACAGAGAAAGACAGGATAAACTGCAGACAGGTGTCGTCCCTGAATATGAAAATAACAAATGGTCGAACGCCTAAAGTTATATAAGCCCTCTGTCATGTAAGCACACCTCTCTTTTCCCCCTTTAAAGGAGAGAAACCCTTCGAGTGTCGTCTCTGTGGTCAGCGCTCACGGGACTACTCAGCCATGATCAAGCACCTGCGGACTCACGGCGGGGCCACGCCCTACCAGTGCACCGTGTGCCTGGAGTTCTGCAACAGCCTGGTCGCCATGCAGAGGCACATCAAGAGCCACGCGGTGCAGGATTTCCCTCCCGACTGGAGCATCAACAGCACCTACCTGTACAACTCACACATCTGAGCCTCACATAGACACTGCTGTTGACACAGAGTTCTCATAAGAGTAACTTTAGTTTGTGCCTTCAATGACCTATCAATACATTTCAATAATAGAGCAAAGTGCCTGTGTTGAGGGATAGTGTTAGAAAAGCCAAGAAAGTCCTTTAACACTTACTGCTGTTTTTAAGTTATAACAATACACAACAGGCACAAACTAGAGCTATCACAGGTGTTGCAGTTACATCTAAACTGAAACTGCTTCACATTCACAACTATAGAACAGAGAAATGTGGCACTAATTTCCAATGAAATGTCAGAAAACGTACTGAAAGTGATTTCCATTTCACATTAGGGTCATGTATGTGTATTAAAGCCACATCAACAGGTCCGCCTCGTCAAATGACGCAGGGGCACCTTCCCTCTTACTTTCATAATTATTGGACCGCATGTGTAAACTTTGTAAGTTTGACCTAGGTTTATAGCGCCCTCATGAGGGCAACCACTGGAACAATCAGTGCTTTTTCTGTAGTAGTGCTCACAAATGCATCTCCATGTCGAAATGGGACCAGCGACTGAGAAGTCAGAATCTGTCTGTGTGTCTGCAATAATTCATTACACCATCTAGTAGATTCAAATCTCTATTTCATTATTTAAAATAGTGCCTTTGTCCTGTGTTAGTTTACTCTCAGAGAAAAGCAGAGAGAGAGGGGTGGAAGGGTTCTCCACTGTCAACATGACCTCAAGGCCTGGCACTGCTTATGAGATACAACTCAGCCAAATCCCATTTATTTTACCATTAAAGCATTTTAAGAAGACTGTAGTCATGTAACACTGACAATAAGGAATGTTGTGAACAGCTTATTAAAGTGCTCTGGTTCACGAGATAAGAATAACTGAGCTTTTGCAGGCAGCTACAACAGCTATGCATTTTATTTATTTTTTTTCTTCTTCCATTAGTAGATTTTAGTGTAATTTGTTTACTTTAGTAGATATATTGTCAGCCACTGATGCAGGGCTGGCTTCACTAGTTGCAGTTCAAAGGCTTGGATATACTGAGTAAATACCAAGAGGTATTTTACCTGCCTCTCTGCAAGCACCACACAAGTTATACGACTGTGAAGTTAGGCCAGAAGTCCCCATATCATATGTACAGTATGTAATCATGCACATTGCTTCCCAGAGGGAGCTTTCGGTAGAGCTTTCAAGCCTGTTTCCACTGAAAGCTGTTTGATTTGTACATTATTTTCTCAATATGGGGTATAAGATGAATGTTTGTTTTTCATTTATAGGCTTTAATGGATCAATATGCCGTGTTTTAAACTACTGATGCATTGAATAAACAAGCTTACAGACAACAACTATCTTTGAAATTCTTTGTCATTTGTACAGATAGTGAAAGAGATGTTAATGTTTTAAGGAAATGCTGGGCAAGAGGGGGCAACAAACCACTTTTTTTTAGCATTAAATCTAAGAAAAAGTAATTAAAGTACACTGTTATTACTTTGCTGGTAAAAGAAAAAAAAACTATAGGATTTTAGCTTGACTTTAAAGCTGGGGTAGGATTCTTATTTTGAGGCATTTTTTTGTTCTATTTGTTGAACTTATCTTTACAACCTGAGAGCGATCAATAAATGAAATGTTCTGAAAAAAAAATAAATAAATAAAAAATCCAGTATCTTGGCAGTTGCAGGGCTGAGTTAAGCCCATCTGTCTGTCAGTAAACCAAACAATACAAGTGTTAATAGTTTAGCCTTCTGCTAACCGGAGCCAAAGGCTTATGGCTGCTGCTTCATGTTTACATTTACACAGGCCTAGCTTATGTTAGTTAGAGTCGCGAATCGCACTGTGTCATCAGCCTCACTGCTGCCACAGACCACCTCAGCACTATCTATGGCCACACAAATCGAGCCAGCACAAACCCCAGCTCTGGACGAGTGGACAACTCCTGACCTCCCACCAGATCAGCTAGAAGGTCAGACCTGGCTTCCACTGGCCACCAGCCTGATATTGTGCTGACAGAATTTTAGCCAATACAGCCACTTACCGAAGGTCCGTTTCCTGAGCTGCTGCCCTACAAGAAAGCAGTCCACAACAGGGAGGAGCGAGGCAAAAGGACGGTGGGGTGGCTAACATTAGCTTGCTAATCCTTCTCTCATTTTTGGTCTGATAGAGAGAAAGAGATCAGGACAAGACGGGGCAGAGTGACTGCACCATTCACAACTCCACAATGATGTACGATTATATAAATCATATTATGGGAAGCTCTGGGTTACTACAAGAAGCACGTGTATATGCCTGTGGTCGTGGGGTGGGAGGGACTTAGGACAGAGAGGGGAGAGAGAGGCGAGCTGCCCACACATATCCCCACACATAACAGCATTAATGACTATAAAATCATGAAGTATAAAGTCTAGCCTGACTTCTTACAATGTGAAGAAGATGAAGTGTCTTCTGTGTTTTGCAATTTAAACGAAAACCTTTTCTTTCTTTCTACTGCGGATACAGAAACTGGTTTCCCTCATAAATCCTTTTCATTGCCCTGGCCCAGGAGCAAATGTAATATTGTGACCAGTTTGTTGTCCAGCAGTCTGTGTTGGGGTCCCTGTGTCTACACATGACATGTACAGTACATGACATCTCACAGAGACTGATAATCCACTTTAACAGATAATCCATTTAGCCATCATTGCAGGCATCATGCATCACATCTGATGATTTAAGAGGCCTTTTTCACAGCAGCCATTTTGACTTGTCATAGTCAGAAAAGCACAGGTGCCACTAATAACATTAACCATGGCTCTGTTCTACTCAAGTGTTGCATTAAGCTATGACACTATGCACAATACCAGGAGCTTAAACTGAAGCAGCTATAAATGGAATTGGCCCATAGCTTAACCCCGCCTTGGAAAAGTAATTGTCCAATCATAGCTAAGCAACCAGAAAAGGTCCGTTCTGAGTCCAGACCTTTGAATAGACTGAGTAGAATGAATTGTCTGGCATCATGACATGAAGCAGCGGTTTCTCGGTTGAAAAACAATCCATCCAATGAGCGCCGTGGGAAGATTAACAATAGTCATCAGCGCCACGAACGGAACAAGCGCCGTTGTCATGCTGTTGTCAAGCTGTATGCAGGAACCAAAGATGGGTCGATTTTTTTAACATAAATGGTATGGTATAAATGGTATATCGCCTAACATCACTGTTTTTACTTTGCTACACTCCACTCTTAAAACCCCTGCAACACTGGCATATTGGCATAGCTACACATCAGTGTCAACTTAAGATGACATTTGAGTTTAAATGATGAGATACGTTGATCTCTAGTGATTGGTTAGGGAATCCCCCTCCCCCGCGGAAATCAGACAGAGCGGAGGCAATGTGAGACCAGAAATGGAACTAGGTTGTAAGGAGTTGATGATTCTGTCTGATATGAGGTTTAGATCTCTTCACATGCTGAACTGCTGATCATACGAGGCAATATAAGAGCAATACTAGGTGTCTAGGGAGGATGAAGATTGGTGTCTTATTTTAGCCTTTCCACAACCAAAAAAAACAGAGCAAAAGAATAATGAATGAGTATGAGCATATACACAAAATAACATACTTGATGGTACGGCAAAGGCTGAATCATAGAGAGGGGATACATTTTGTGGCAGACCAAAATGCAGCCTGAGAGAATGTTTATCCCCCTAGAACATAGTTAGTGTGGATTAGTACACCTTACTCTAGGTTCTGAAGGAGCTACGTTTTGAGTGCAACAACCATCAACACAAGAGAATTCAGTTAAGTGCAACTGTAGTTTGCTTATGAATAGCAAAACAATGCAACCTGCATCACATTAACACAAACATGAACAAAAACTGGGCCCTTTGAACCAACTGAAACTTTCGTCACAGTTTCAAGTAACATCCAAGTCAGTGTCTGAACATTGCTGCAAACCATGGACACATTACATCTGTACATTTCATACGTATCATATCAACATTTTTAAAGTGACGTAGTAGGCTATATGAGCTGACTTTGTCATCAGGAGAGGGAGGGAATGGTGGATGGCATGACACCTGAGAGAGACCAACAAAAACACAGTTGTTTTAGCGAGTCATCACTGTGTTTTCATGGGTGATAGACCCACAAAATGTGGCTGCATAAGCAGAGACATTGCTGTGTTTTGGTCCAGGATTGTGCCATCAAATCCAGGTATTTTAAGCCTAAACATGATCTTTTGCAAACCATAACCACGTGGATTGTTTGTGCCCAAACCAACCCACACAATAACCACAGGACTGTTCAAACGTAAAGTTTTAATGCATCTGCTACATAACATACAAGTGTAATGTATCTTTGGTTTGCAGAAACGTACAATGCCAACATTTATTTTGGCGTTGGAAAAAATTAGTAAGAGTCAACAGTTCAGATCGGATGGAGGTCTGTGAGAGTCTGATGAGTCAGAGTGCACTCTTTAAGTAAAATGTGTGCTCCAGGTGACTGGTGCGATCCTACCAAAACGCAGTGGCAATGTAGATCCAACTTCCTGGAAATCAAGCTGGAAGCTCGCCATCCACTGGAATCATTGGATCTTCTTCACTGGATCTTCTCACTCCATAAAGAAGACCTGACATGCATTTACAAACACACTTATAGTCTTTGTTCTTCTTTCCTTTATATTTCATCTCTTGTATCACATGTTGTACATCAGACCAGATCACAACCACATCAAAGTTAACACTGACTGAATGCCAGCACTCATCATATTGAAATTATTTGTTGGTATCTATTTCATCATCTGAATTCTTATTTGATATCAGAATTATTTTTGTCTCAACACAAAATGCTTCTTGACACAATATGAATATCAGACATGATAACAATTAAACTCCTAACTCCTAATTTGAGAAAGACATTGTATCTAAAAATGAAATTTACAAACCCCTCTCTCAGTAAAAGCAGAAACACAGTGGGTCTAACATGACTTGTTTTACCAACTGAGTAAACACAATCATTTTGCCAAATCATTTTGTTCTTGAACAGAAAAACTAAATTTAAATTAAGTGACCAAAAACCAGGCTACTGCTCGATAAGTAGCAACATGAGGAGTAAGTGATTCAGAATTCGACATACGGTTACATGGTTAATATTAGGGGAGAACAGGGTTGGTTGTCACATTCATTAGATCTTGTTTCTTGAAAGGTGCTGTTTCAAAGTGTTGGGACTGAAATTTCCAGAATTGGGGTCAGAGGTCACCTACAGGATCATTTCAGGAGTAAGAAACTTGACATTGAGGTGAAAGGACTTTTAGGGTTTTTCCATGTCAAAATGTAAATATTTAGATCTTCTGTGTTTCTATTCTAGGCTTTTACACAGTGGGTTTGTATTTAAAAAGAAATAATTACCATTAAAAAGTATGAAAGGAGAGTGATAGTTAAGTTTTTTTGTTTTTTTTCTAGCTAGGCTGCAACATGTGGTTGTTAGCTAGGTCGCTAGCAAAAAAAATCACAAGTGTAAATTGTATATGCGCATATATGTGTGTGTGTGTGTGTGTGTGTGTGTGTGTGTGTGTGTGTATATGCATCTATGAGCAAAAGTTAGTAGATCTTTGGAGGAAAACAGCCCCCTCTAGTGAATACATTAGATAACTACAGATGAACCTTGGCCCTATGTTCTGACTGTAGATGGAATGGCACCTTTCTTGCTTATTGTATGGTCATACAAGTGGATTTATTTTCTAAATCTAAGAACACAAATCAGCCCCACAGGGAAACACATTAAAGATACAGAACTAACTAACTAACTAAGACAACGTCTGCTCAGCACTGTTTGATTTTAATGTGCGTAACGTGGATTTTCTACCTGGAAGTTATGGTAAATAAACATTGTGATAAGGTCCCTAGAGGCGTTGAGTTTTGTTGTTTGAAAAAATAAAAATTACCATTCTGTTGCAGACTGAGAAGAACGAGGTTAATATTCAGGCACGTCAGTGTCCTCTGGCTGCCAATTTGATTCTGTGTCAGGTGGCTCAAACATGTATGGCTGTACAAGTCCAATAAAGCTGCTAGATGGAACATCCACCGTTATCGTGCTACAATTAAAAGAGGCTGCAGCTTTTCCTGAGTTGGCGTGGCTTCAGCACATGCAGCAGACAGCTGCTCCCAGTGTCTCAGAGCAGAGAATACTGCCTATTCTATATTTTCATGATTTTATATACTTGCTGACTTTTTTAATCACTTACATTTTGCTGGGTGCTTAATAACCCATGTTTCTTTAGTGTGACAAACTCATTACCCATTCATTTTTGCTTTACCCGGACTTTAAGGAGAGTAAGGTCACTCCATTCCTCCTGACATTTTAGACCTCCATTTCACACTGAAAGGGAATTGAGGGAGTGCGGTCAATCCTTTTGTGTTTCTGGCCATTTGTGCACAATACTGCCAGACAGTGACCCAAAAAATTCCACAGAGAGGTATTTTTTATTTGTCAGGTATCTTATTGACACACAATTTCAAAGTCAGTCATACATTGAATACTCATATTTTGACAGGTGGATCGAGGTTATCCAATCTTTGTACAGACCGTTTCAAACTGGACAACATAAACATTCTAAATGGGTCCCTTTGTATTTCCTGTTTGAATGTATGTTAATGCAGAAGCTGACAGGAAGTAAACAGGGACCAAAGTTGTTGCCCTAGCAACAGAATAGCAATGAAACAGCCCATATCTATCGATATATTCAACTATATTCTATTATCAATATTCAACCACTGAACATCGATAATAGACTAACGGATGTATAACTATGTGGATACCTGTCCTTCACCTGATGTAGATGGAGAGATAGGTATCTACACATCTATCCATCAATCTATCACAGATGAAAAGAGAAAAATATGTGATATCCACACATACTATGAATCCATTTATGTACCAATCTTTCCATCCATGAAGCATTAGTGGTTCGATGAGGGATGTACAGATGTCTGAATATCTATCATAAATAGATCCATAAACAGTATCACCCTATAGCAGTGGTTCCCGACTGGTCCAGTCATTGGATTCCAGATTTCTGCTTAGTCATTAGATAAGGTCCACACACTTTAATACAGTCAGCATCATACTTGTGTTTGGCCTTAACGTCAAGCTTGGCTGCTGTCTCTGCTGTCAAGTAGCTGTCTGTTAGTCACTCACTCTACAACAGGAAACGGCACTTCAAAATTAAAGTGCTCTGGCGGAAATTCGCTGTACTTGGCAATATAGTGTCTTTTTTGACAAACTTGACACATTTGTGAGTCACTTGCAGTTCATTCAGAATGAGCCCAGGACCCACTTTTGGACCACGACCCACCAGTTGGGAACCACTGCCCTATAGTATATAGATACAATTGAATTAATTGTGTTAAACAGACATTTCCAGCAAGTGTTAAAACTAACCCTCTGCCTGTTAAAATTAACCTCACCCATGGGATATGTTGTAACATTTCACTTCAGTTCTAGTTTCAGAAAAAAAAACAAAAAAAAAACAGATGTTCATCTGTAGCAGAGATGTGCATGTGGGACAATCTTCCATCTGAGATGAGAAACTGTAACACCTATCACACCTTCAAACAAAGGCTCAAGACGATCTGGTTTTTGGACGATCAGACGTGAACATTTCTAATCAATACAGTACATTGCTCATAGAAACATTGTTATTTCTGGCTGACCTGCTGCTAACTTGCTTTATGTCCTTGCCCGGTGCCAGACAGCCAACTCTGCATGGGTATGTATGCAAAATCTATTTTATCAACAGCATAACAAACTATCTGTCGCATGGCTTGTGTGTTAGTGCATTTGATCATACATAATGACTTTTGTATCTTATCTGTTTTTACTTTATATTGCTGCTCTGCATGTCTGAATGTAATGCTAATCTGTATGTTGATGCTCTGTATTGCTTGCGTGTCTGTTTGTGCTAACATGCTCTTTGTTGTTGTTGTTGTTGTTGTTGTTGTTGTATTATTGTATTATTGTATTATACTGATGCTTTGCTGTTGCTTGTTGCTTTGCATGGCGACTGTTCTAGCTTGAAAATCTGTAATTGCTGTGGTTAATGCTGTCTTTAAACCGATCAGCTAAAATATTAAAACCACTGGCTGGTGAAGTGAATAACATTGATTGTTTTGTAATGTTCTTTTGGAAAACCTTGGGTCCTCGAATTCATGTTGATACCACTTGACGCGCTGCACCCACCCAAACACCATTACAGACCAATACACCTCTTCATGGGAACTGCACTCCCTGATGGCAGTGCACCCCCTCAGGTAGGACAATGCACCATGCCACACCACAAAAACTGCTCAGGAATGGCACAGGGGATGTGACAAACAGCTCAAGGCATCAACCTGGCCTTCAGATTTCCCAGATACCAATCTGATTGAGTATTCGTGAAACGTGCCAGTACCTTACCTCACACCCCACAGGTCTCAAAGGATCTGTCGACAATGCCTTGGTGCCAGACAACACAGGACACCCCCAGAGATCCTGTGTCCATGCCTCGACAGGTCAGAGGCTCCGCCGTAGATCAGACTTGGCTCTGACCTGTAGAGGCTCTGACCTGTCCAGGCCCGGACAAATGACCTCTGGAGTACCGGTTTGTCCCACAGTTAATTGATCAGATCGGGATCTTGGGAATTTGCAAGTTAGGTCGATGTCTTGAACTCTTTGTCACATTTCTTGGACCATTCCTGAGCAGTTTTTGTGGTGTGGCAGGGTGCACTGCCTTGCTGGGGGGCTACTGTCATCGGGGTTACTGCTGCAATAAGTGTGGGTACTTGGTCTATAACAATGTTTAGGTGGGTAAAGTGCATACACATGAACGCCAGGACCCAAGATCTCCCAGCAGAACACTGCATTGTAATGAGATTATCAATGTTATCAATGTCAGTGGATTTAATGATTTGGCTGATAGGTGTATGTCTTTATGTTGTCTTTTGTCCTGTGAATTGTCCTGTGATTTTTTTTATCCTTTTATTGGTTTCAAAACATCTTGCCAAAGGACTGCAGTTGAAAATTAGCCAACTGGCTAACACTGGCACATTTACAGAAAGTAAAAGTTGATTAATGTGTGTTGTCCTTATAAATAAATAAATAATTCTAAATGTTGTTAGAATAAAACCAAAAATAATTAATCTCAAATTTAGCCCAACTAAAATGGGTTAGGTTGTGCCCCACTCTCCCCTAGTTTTTGAGGGCTTCAAATACAAGTAAAAAGTGGGACGACCAACCTCTGTAGCCTCCATTTTAAGTTAAACGTGTCCCTTTAGACACAATATTCTCAAACAACAGGAGGCTAAACTGCTTGAATGGGCTTTACATGGAAATAACTTAGTTGCTAACAGATGACAAAACTAGTAAAGCAGAACTGAGAGGCTAGCTTACCGAGTCATGTGAGGTCAAACGTTTTAAGAAACCGGTGTTTAGCTTTTTCCTGCACTCCCCTCACTTTCATTGTCCTCAGACGCCCTCTCCTCAAGTATGTTATCAAAACTGAATCCTCCATGAGACGGCTGCTTGTCTTTGTCTTCCTCTGCCGTCCCCTCTGCCCAGGTCCCCCAATTGCTGGCTTTGGAGTCCTCTGCCAGAAGCATTAACTGGTGGACCTGGCTGGCGCTGCAGTCCGGCAGCGGGACCTTGTAGGTGCTGTGGAACCGCCGCAGGTCGACTCTGAACGAGCCCTTCTCCAGAGTCATGCAGGGCTCAAAGCGAGCGCCCCACTCTATCTCCGTCTCTATGTAGGATGTTTTGGCTTGGCACATCATGCCTGTGTGTAAAACGAGGAGATGGAAGTGGCTGTGAGTGCTCTTTCAAACATGTAAAATGCATCGGTGATTTAAAACTGAAGTACACATCATTAGCCACAAGATGTCACTGTTTCATTGAATATAAACTGACAACCCCTGAGTAAAGGTCATATTCTATGGATATTTCATACTATATTCAATGAATAACAATAACAGTATAGAACAACTGATAAACAGTTAATGTAACCTAAAGAATCACCACAAAACTGCAGGACGTTTGTCTAAAACAAGCCATTTGGATGAATGTTGAGAAGATTATTTACACATATTGCATCAAAGATTAGTTTTCCTGATTATTTTTGAAACTTTTAATGCAGTTCTCAGTATTTTGTTTTTTTTAAACAATCATACAAACTGTTTTTTTTTTGTTGTTGACAAATTCAATGTTTTCTTTTCCCTTACACTCTGTTCTGAGATATTTGGTTGTTTTAATGGCGTAGCCTACTTATCTAATGCAGAGTGAAGGCTCTGAATATAGCTTGTGTTTAGACCTTCATCGTACCCTTATCCTGTGAGATTTTTTTTAAGTTTATATCTTGAAAAAAAAAAAATCTCAGCTCTAAAATTAACAAGTTCACTTAGTTGAATGAATGAAATCTGATCAGGTTTTGGACCTTGTCCACTTTTGTGTCAGGATCGGCTGCAGACTGACTTGGCAGAGTGGGCTGTCATCTTGTTTTACATGGATAAGTGTATTGTGCTCTTACTACCACTAGATTGCACAAAAAAGTAGAATAAAGTATAAGGTCAAGTAAACCCAACATGTGATGTCCTCTTATGAGGTCCCAGGGTCCCAGGAGGATATATTAAGAAATAAAATAAAATTCATACACCCCTTTTTCTTAAAGCCCAACCACCACTCCCCCTAGTGGGTACCTTTTCTCTCTTTTTTATTTATTTATTTTTCTTCTCTTTTTTCTCTTTTTCATCATTTTCTTGTAATTTCTTGTCACTTTTGCCATTTAGAAGTGGAGTTCAGTATAAGCAGGTGGTGACTACATACAACACAACCAATACACAAACAAACAGCATCACTCCATCATCACATAAACAGAAACAAACTAACAAAAAAACAGAAGACAAAAACTAAATAATGTGCCTCACACAACACATGGACAAACAGTCGTACAGTAGAAATTTCATATTGGCATAACAATATTCCAAAACTAGCTCAACTGCAACAAATACAAATTGACAAAAAGGCATTCTTGAAGAACGAAGAGTAGAGACCATACACAGTTTTAAGTTCGGCCACATATCTTTTATCACCCCCAGACTGGAAACCAGTGTGCACAAATACATCCTTTCCGGGTAGATAGAACAAAGGAAGTGGGCTGAAGTAAGTGGGAATGACTTATTCAGGAGTGAAAACAGATGCTGACTGCGGGGCTAATGGGGGACAGGTGAAACCAATTAAGGTGGGGCAGACAATCAAAACACACGTGGGCAATTAACGATATAAAATAGCAAACATTAAGCTTGAATGAATAATGAATAAAACAAAGTAAAAGCATGACGTCAGGGGCAGAAGCACGGCAGATTATAACCCAGTCATAAAGTAAAACGCCAATCTGTTTTTGGCTTTCATGTACACTTTTTGGCAGTACAATTTACAAACAGTTACCCACAAATCCTGCGTAGTATACCTTTAAAACAATGTAATTTTAAGTTTCCTCTTATGTTACTGTCATCTGCATGGCTGTTGCATTGGATCACATTTTTTCCAGCTCTTAGGGTTTTTGTGTCATGTGTAGTCTGATGAGCAAAGCATTACAATACTGGGCAACAAATCAAAAAGTAAAAGGAAACACAAAAGCATTTCAAGAAAAAAATAAACATAAACAAGACAGGAAACAAAATAACAGTTCAGGAAAAACATCAGCATTTTAAATAACGTCATTTACAGAAACGCAGACATTTGAAAAACCAAAAGTACCATCATTGTGAGAAAATTACTGGGCTGCAGTTCAGCTGCAGTTTAACAGGGATGTGGCTGCTGGCATTTCTGATGTTTGTACTTTTCAGCTTATCAGCAGGAGAGGCCACATATCCTCTCATTGTTCCCTCCTGTAGACTGTGTAGAAATTATATTGCGTCTGTTCTGTGGGAGGACATAGGTCACTTCCAGTTTTGCTGTATTTTCTTGTTTTTTGACTTGTGTAAGAAACCAAAGAATGTGTCAATTCTCAGTGCATTCTGACTTACAAAGCAGGATTTCTAAAGTTCCAACTTTCCAGACACCTTTATCATCTGGTTTCCTGAAATTTGCTCAATGACTTGAATTTGTACAGCTGTGTGCAGCTTGAGTTGAAACTGAGGGCATTTTTTTTCTACTGTCATCTATGCGTGCAGACACCTTGTTTTCCTTCACAGTAAGCCATGTCCATTGCACAAAAATCTACACCCCTAATGGTATCATTACAGTAAATGCTCCTACCAAAGACTCAGACACAATCAAAGATGAATATTACTCTGATCTTACTCACACTTAACAACCAAACACTCACTTCCCATAATGTTCAACTCAGAGCAAGATATACCGATCCATACCTCAATACTGCTATGAATCTGCCTCATACAAACAGCTATTAGTGTGTGTATAAGGGAAGTTTTGGGTGGATAAAACATTCATTCATAGTATACTCATGATTAGGCATAGGGTACATTTATATTGTAAGAAATGCTCTGAATTCTCTCTATAATTTGCACTTGACTATTCAACTTTGTGTCACAGCATCATAGTCAGCACTGAAAACAATTCCAGCAATATTAAGTAAATTCTTGTCTCCATGTCAGTGCTTAAATGTCATTAGGAAGCACCCGCATTGTTGCTCCTACTGCTTCAGAGACAGAGGCCCTTTTGTTCACACATCTGTTTCCAATTTGAGACCAAACAGTCTTGTACTTTTTGCAGCGTTTCATTGACAGCTTACAGTTTACAGATATGTTTCGATGAAAACAGCGTTACTGTCAGAAAGATGACGCACATGTATTTTCCAGAAGTTTGAGAAAATTGTTTAAGCAATGCACGTTTCCTGGCTATGTGTTCATTAGGGTAATCACCGGAAAATAATAATTGTTGTATTCTTGTTACATTAGAGTGAGCTGTTTAGCCTTTATCTACATACGGAGCAAGTTATCTTTCACAAAGTCAGCCATGTCGTTCGACAGTTGCCCAGCACGGACAAACTAAACACTGGCTCTAAGTTGTCGCATCCTACACCTTGGCACATGAGAAAAGTTTCAGTTGGTTGCAATTCACAAGCTCATCACTAGATGTCACTAGATCTCACACACTAGACGTTTATAAAGCGTCAATGGAAGCAGAGTGCAGAGCATTGTACTTTGAAAACCACGCTGACTGGAGGGTAAGACAAATGGCACAACAATATGCAGCCAAGCTTGTAACTAGCTAAATACAACAGATTTCAGCATGTTGTTAGAGGACTAATTTATCAGAGAGCTCCTCATCAGAGAGGAAAAGGTAGACCTGTATTGAGGAACTCAGTCTATCCTTACTTTGCTCAACTTTAAGAAAAAATCCCACTGAATGGCTATAATTTGATATTTACAACTTTTTGATTAAATCAGATGATCACCATTTTAACCTAACAAAGATTAAAAAACACTAACAAAAACACAGGCCTTGCATTGCTTAGCTCCTCAGGGTCACTCTGACCCACTGTTCAGAACAGTCAGCAAGAAAACAGGATAAAGGGATTCCTTCCAACTGGCTCAGACATTTCATTTCCTGCTTTTTTCCCCCTTTATTTTTATTAAAGCTTTTTTGTGGGATTTCTACCCTCAGCCTTTGAACATTTAGATTATAATCTGCCATGCTATGAATTAATCACTTTCCCAAGAAATGCAGATTATCTTGACTGTACAAAATGTGATGTATAAATGTATCCCCATATATGTAAATAGGCAGTAAATGAGCAACATTGTTAGCAAACGATTGGATATGAAACATTGTCCTGTCAGTTTTTGCACAATACTGAAAGTAAACATGAACACTTTAGAAGAGTATTTTCACTGTAACTTACACAATAACATCTTGTGGTTTTCAGCCACAGACTGTTTCAGAATCCTGCCTCCTGCCAAACCAGTCAAAGTGATTTGGAAATGTCCCTTGTGGTGCTCACAGCACAAAAAATTATATTTAGCAATCGCTCTCTGTCATCTGGATCCCTCAAACCAACCACAAAAGAAAAGTCCCAATGACAACGGCTGACACACTTTTCAATGCTGTTAACAGAGCAGTAAACAAATACAATTGCTGGGAGGTGAAGCAGACCTCTAGGCAGGAGTGAAATCAAGACTAAAGGTGTTTTTGGACCCAAGGAACTTCTTCATAGTTTTAAGAACCCCACTTTTTGGATGGGCTGCACCGCAGGAACTAGGAATGATCAAAGTTCTCAGAGTGCCGTTTGAATGGATTTTTTTTAGCTCCTTTGGAACCAGAAGTAACCCCTCAGGCACGATACCTAGACCCTCGCTATCCACTGCAAACAGTACTCTTTAAAATGTGGGCGGGGTTGTTGTCATTCACTGATCCGTCCAGCAGTGACTCTGCAGTGAGTCTCTTTTGATGAGACACTTAAAGGGACTACATCTTGCATTTCTTGTGCAACCCTGCTTTGTATAATGACAATAAATGAACCCTCTTGGATCTTGTGCGATATCTGCTATATCTCTCTTTGACTACTACTATTACTAATTACTCACCTGTGGCCTCGACAATGCCCTCCAAGATAACGATTATCTCAAACTGTTGTCGTCTAAGCTGCTGAGGGCCCAGCTCCCAAAAGGGGCTGTTAGAGTCAATATTGTGCTGAATAACTTGAGGCTCCACCAGGAAGAGTCGGTCTGACCCAGTTTCGTAGCCGAGGTCAATCTCCGTCTGCTCCAGTGGCAAGAACTCGCCCTCGGCTGTTTGGCGCGACTTGATTAACTTTGCACGGATCTTGGCATCCACCATGTGGCTTTCTCTCAGGTCCCCCAAGCGGAACATCAAACATAGCTGGTCATCACGGTTGGCAATAACGCAGGTGTGACTGAAAAGTAGTGTCTCAGCCCGCTTCTTAGGTCTGGATATTTTAACAAACATGCAACCCACCATGAGTGCATCTATCATGGACCCAACAATGCACTGTATCATAACTAGCAGAACGCCTTCATGGCAGGAGGGAGAAACAGTGCGTGACCCATAACCAATGGTGCGCTGCGTTTCCACGGAGAAGAGTAGAGCTGAGATGAAGCCATTTACACCTAAATAGCAGGGCCTTTGGTCTACAAGGTGTTCTACATGGGTGCTCAGGGGTCGCTCTTGCCCTAGGTCACCTCGGAAGAAAGCATTCAAGAAGTAGAGCCCAGCAAACAAGAACCAGGTGGTGATGTAGCACATCATGAATACAAATAGAAACCAGCGGTACTGAAGGTCCACAAAAGAGGTAAAGATGTCAGACAGAAAGCGACCCCTCTCAGATATGTAGCCCAGGTTGACACGACACTTTCCATCCTTGGAGACATAGCGAATTTGCTCTCTGGTTTCTGGAGGAAGGGTGGGGGTTTGGTTACACTCACTCTCCAGGAGTTTACTCCGGGCTTTAGCCAGCCTCTCCACCTCTCTAGGGCTGGATATGTTGCTGTGTACAGGTGAGAGCTGGGTGCTGCGGAGGGGACTGTTAGTGACACGAAGGGGAGTTGTGCTGCCCATGTTAGGCACGCTGAGAGCATGGCGAGGGTAGCGCGACACAGTGTTGGTCTCTCTCAGTGACGAGCGACGCAAGAGGGCTTGCTCTGTTTCTGTGAGACCAAGGGTGGGTGGTGGAAGCAAGCAAATGTTACCACGAAAAGGGATATCTGTGGTGCTTTTATGCCTACGTATGGCTGTTGAAAGCTCTGGAAAATTCCCTGGCATGATGTCCGCAAGAGGAAGTGGTGAGTCTGCATCTCTCTGGAAAAAGCAAAAAAAGGTAATGAATGTTATTCTCCTCTCTCACAGGTTTGAATCTGAGTGCATGAAGTTCACTAGAACCAGAATGAACTTTCAATCTCAATTTTCAAGCCAACAAGACGCCCTCAAATCAAAGTTGTACAGTGTTTTCTTGGAAAATCCAAATCACTGCTTGCTGTGGAAAAGATATCAAATATCGAAGTATGTGAATATAATCATGAATAATAATAACAGTTTGAAAGTGTATGACAATGCTTAAGATATTTTCCAAGTCCTCATAGTCTGTCTGCATGCTGAGGTGTTAAACAGTTCTGTCTGACGTGTGAAATAAACAATATAAGACTGAAAAGACTCTGCTAAGCTTTTGGCATATCTCTGTCCATGTTGGTGCTTTACCAAGAGCTTCTCTGATCCAATTATTGTTATAATTAAACTTGTATATTCAAGTAAGACCAGCTGAGGCTTATCAAATTTACTTTATTATTAAAAATAGACAAGAGTACAAATTTTTCACTGCCTTACATTTATTACGTAGCTCTCACACTGATTTCCCTCTCCCGAAGGTGTCGAATGGACAATCATGATAGATTTTGGTTGGCAGGGCATGGACGTCCGCCGCCCCCTTGTCCCATCTTGGGTGGTCCCTGGAGGCCCCATGGTCCCTGTGCTTCCAAGGGATCAAGGAGACCCAGACTGGTCTCAAAGTTATATTTTCTTCATGCACCAGGACACATTAGAGAAATTCAAAGGCAAGAAACACCAGCAGCAGAGCATGGGTATGATCATTTAGACTCCATTGATTTAGGACCTGAGGACATAGAAGAAGACTATCACACAGGAGGTGTAACATATGGCAAGGGGAGTGCTCAGCTCCTAAGAATAAACTCAAACACTCTTAACACTTAGCTACAAATAACAAGAAAGAGCACAGAATGGTGACAGACAAGACAGCTCTGAGGGCTTTTTTTTCAGTAGTGTCACCCAATAAAAAAATATTTAGTTTGAGTCGCTTTTGTCAAAGTAAAGCTGTTTTCAGAAGGAAAAAAATACAATTTCCAGATTAAATCTGAGATGAACTAACCTGAGGGCACCTGAAGGCATCCCATCAATCCATACCACACACAACACACGAAAAACTTCCTAGTTCCAAGTAATGTTTTTACCCTGCATACTTCAACGTTGGAGCAGCCCACACAAAGGGAGGAAGCTTAAGGAGATCCCCTACTGGAGCTAAGCTTTCGCATCCTGCTGTCTCAGCATCCTCCACAGTTGAGTGTACTCAGCTGCTCCTCTCATCTACACAGTAAAGGTTGCAAAGGTTCTCTCACTTACATAGACAATATATACTACAATTAACCCTGATTTAACGCTTAACAAAAACAAAGCATCTTAACAAGGCTATGATTTTCATTACAACTTAAAAAAGGAAAATACTTAAAGCATGCAGAAGTACATTTATACATAATCAAAAGGAATGTTTTAAGATGCTCCCCTGAGTAAGTGAGCGGACTACTGATCTGTCTGAGAATAAACAGATGTTAAAAGGTCAGTTTACTCATCACGGGGAGTACTGGTCAGCCTGTAACAACAGTTGCTCTCTGTAGGTCTTGAAGGACCTTTGCAAAGGTTAAACTAGACTAAGCCATGTGGCAGCCCTGTGAGGCTGTTCTATGAGCTAAATACTGATGTCAGCATGCCAGCATGCCAGCATGACCACAATGACAACGCTAACATGCCGAAAGTAAGCTGGTATGATGTTATGCCATGTATTGCTTTAACATATTAACATGCTAACATTTGCTAATTAGCAATAAAGACGAAGCAGAGCAGAGGCTGTTGGGAATGTCTTTATTGGACAAATTTGAATTTTGACCTGATGATGACACTAGAAGAAAAGTGAAGGGAGTGTGAATGTTGGTACAGAATTCCTTGGCACAGAAAGTCTGAGTGAGGCCTATAAATTGAATGTGCAGAGTACAGAGTGGCTCAGGAATGAGTTGTAAATCCTGGAAATGAGTTAGCATTTTCTTTGTTCCCTTGTCTTGAAGTCAATGGGTTTTTTGAATGGGGTTTTGGTTAGATGCCTGAAATAAGGTCTGTCATAATACAGGCATAAAAGACTTTTGCGTTTTGTTCTACAACATAAAATACATCAGTAAATACCCCAGTCGGGTTAAGCTTTTACATGTTGCTTACAAGTGGCTAAATGACACGACAAAATGTCATCACACTTAATCCAGCTTTACAGCCTCGTTGTGATGGCGACGTCATGCAACCATAGTGTAATTTGTTCTAAGACTAATGTTAGATTCTTACTCCTGGCAATCTCATTTACGACTTAAAAGATGTGTTAATTTGTGGACATTTTCAAGTATCATACATTTTTGCTTGCTACAGAGATTTTTTTCTGCAATATTCCGAAATCCAATGGAAAAATCCCATTGGCTATTTGACAGGGGAACCACGCACAACCATCTCTAGGGTTTACAGAGGATAGTCTGAAAAAAAAGAAAAAAAAGGTGTAACTCCTGTCAGCTAAGAACAGGAAACAGAGGCAACAATTTGCACGGGCTCACCAAAATTGAACATTAGAAGATTGGAAAAACATTGCCTGGTCTGATGAGTCTGGATTTCTGCTGCCACATTCAGATGGTAGGGTCAGACTTTGGTGTAAACAACATGAAAGCATGGATCCATCCTACCTTGTATCAACGGTTCAGGCTGGTGGTGGTGGTGTAATGGTGTGGGGGATATTTTCTTGGCACACTTTGGGCCCCTTAGTATCAACTGAGCATGGTTTAAACACCACAGCCTACCTGAGTATTGTTGCTGACCGTGTCCATCCCTTTATGACCACAGTGTACCCATCTTCTGATGGCTACTTCCAGCAGGATAACACACCATGTCACAAA
>NC_065511.1:21649712-21738867 GCF_006386435.1 Epinephelus moara | reverse complement strand
GGAGATATTGCTAGGCTAAATAAACAGCTGAGCTCTGTTTACAGGCTACGCTGTCAGTCAGTGTGCGGGCTGGAGATTGGCGGAGCAGAGAGGGGAGGGCTGCCCCGCTGGGTACTGTAAGTGACTATGTGTGTATGAAGTGTGTGTGTTACGCTAGAGTCAGTTTGGGACAGGGTCTTTTACGTGCTACCCCCTGGAGTGTGTGGTAACGCTCCTCTGGTCTCCTGCTCGTGAGTGATTCATTACAATATCGTAACATGGTTTAGATTTCTAAATAAATATTCACCTCGTCGCTAGATAGACCTACTCCTGAAAAACTTGGGTCTGCGCAAGGCTTTTTGTCCCTACAAGGCCACCGTCATTTACGCGACGGGAGGGGTGAGCGAGTGAGCCCTGCAATCTAGAATTTGACCACTGATGTCATTGTTTTCAACGGTTTTCAACCCATTTTACACACTGGCCCTTTAAGCTAATCATATAGTTGCTATCAAGTTTTACTTGCTTTACAAACTTTACTCCCTTTTGTTGCTGTCAGTTGTCTTTGTAGGATGAACATATGTAACCCTCCTAAACCCCCTTCAGCTCATCCACCGCCCAGTCCTACTCCTCATCCCATCATCCTCATCCCTCAGCCATCCCTCCTTTCACCTCCACCACCAGTGTCTAGACTCCATCGGGGGGAATATTCCTACGCTACCCATGGCATCTCCACCCCCTAAATATTCAGGTCATGATGTGGTCTAATCACCAAAGAACTTTCCACCATTCACCATATTGTGCATTTACCCTCCAGTCAACTCTGGAGAATGGTGACATCCAGCTAAAATGAACTGAAAAAGGCAAAATGACAGCAGACACCAAAAATGAGGGACTGCCACAGTCATTGTCTTGCGGTAATTGCAACATGGTTCACTTTATGCAGTATTAAACTGCTTTGCAAGCATGTATCCACTGTGCATCAGCATCACGCTCATCCAGAAATTCCACTTCGTAATGTTTGTGGTCATATGATCATCAACAAGATCGGTCTTATTTGGGACAAACCTATACAGTTAGATGACACAAAGAAACCTTTTGTTTACATTTTTGCATTTATTTCCAACTTTGCTGGCATGACAGTGTGGTTGGTCACGTTTCTTTAGGTTCACTTCTCTTTTCTTGACTGTCTCTGATTTTTGGACTTTTGCCATAGTAACCAAATTTGGTAACATTTAAAGTATAATTAACACAGACTGATGACGAAGACAGGATGAAATGACACAATCCAAAGACATGCAGGTTAATTGGTGACTCTAAATTGACTGCAGGTGTGAATGTGAGTGTGAATGGTTGTGTGTCTTTATATGTCAGCCCTGTGATAGTCTGGTGACCTGTCCAGGGTGTAACCAGCCTCTCGCCTACTGTCAGCTGGGATAGGCTCCAGCACGCCCGTGACCCCCAAGAGGATAAGCAGTTACGGAAAATGAATTAATGAATGAATCATCAGAGCGATGAATGACGTAGGCTGCTTCATATCATATGAGATGAAAGGACTGAAAGTGTCTGGGACTACGAGACAGAAAAATGTCAGTGGCACGGGATTTAAACAATGCTCTGTAATCTTACAATGGAAAATGTAGAAATATTGAAAATACTATCCAAAAATACACCACTGGCCAAGACTTGAATTACACGCAGGTATCATGAGGCTCCATGTGTCCAGTACAGACTGTTTTTTGCAATTTAGTTGCACAATGATAAATATGTCACATAAACACTTTAAAGTAGTGCCAGACTGTTCATTCATTCATTCATTTTCTGTAACTGCTTATCCTGTTAGGGGTCGCGGGGGGGCTGGAGCCTATCCCAGCTGACATTGGGTGAGAGGCAGAGAACACCCTGGACAGGTCGCCAGACTATCACAGGGCTGACACATAGAGACAGACAACCGTACACACTCACATTCACACCTACGGACAATTTAGAGTCACCAACTAACCTGCATGTCTTTGGACTGTGGGAGGAAGCTGGAGAAAACCTGCCCTGGACATGCAAACTCCGAACAGAAGGGCTCCCCCACCCTGGGTACAAACCAGGAACCCACTAGACTGTTTCTGGTACCAAAGTAAAGGGCGGAAAAGTAGCCTAGCTAATGACTGATGAGGTCAGTCTTTGAGGAGAAGTGATGGAATCAGACTGTAAAAATAGCAACACTGTCAGCAACTCGACTAAAGGAAACTTTGCAGAAGTCAAAATGGTGCTAAAATCATGTGTTTAGTGTTGTAAACAATCTTTATATTTCATCGGAACTCTGTTACAAAACCAGTAGAATAGTTCCCTGGAACATTGAAATGATTCAACAACACATAGGCTCCTCTTTTTTACCTGAGACCCCACACTTTTGTCCATGGATGCTTTGTGCATGGGGGAATCATGTGACTGAAGCAGGTGGAAAAGTCTGAGGGCATTTGGTAAACAGGTAGAAAATGGCATTGAACGGGTTAGGGAGAAAGGAAATGTGGCTGAAGGGAGAGACAGAGTTTTTCATAACCTTATCACTTCCACACCAAAGATAAGACTACATAAACAGAGTTATTTTGTCAGACTTTGGAAAGATCCCTCCAGAACCACAGCCAACATTTTACAGCTGCTCTAACAAGTTGAGAAGTTCTTATCAGGGTGAATAAACTGAACTTCATGTGTTGAATAGGTAAATTAGAAAACAAGTTTATAGCCATCCAGTTTTCTATTTGTGTCCGTTTCATGTTATTCATTCATGTTTATTCTGCGTCCTGTTTTATTTTGTAGATTCTCTCCTCATGTGCCATGTCTGGGTTTACTTGTGTGTTTTCCTGCCTGTTTTCTGTCACACGTGTCTCCCTAGTCCAGAGCCTTTCCTTCACATCTGTTCTGTATTAGTCTTGTTTGCTCCACCCTAGTGTTCCCCTCCACACCCTTGTTGTAAGCCAATCTCCATTTCCCTCCTTTTGCCTTTGTCCTCCTGTGTCTCGTTCTTGTGGTAATGTAACTCCTCACATTTCATGACTTTCGAATTGCTTTTCTAACAGTTGTTTTAAACTGGACAGGACAATAAAGCTGTAAAGACCTCCCCCGCGTTTGCGTGTATCACCTTCAAGAGATAAGAACTATTCCATGCACACTTAGTGCGTAATGGCGCATCACAGCCCTCGATGGTGGTGCATTTAAATTTGTTCCGGCGGCTTTGCTGAACCGTGTTGTCTGGAAATATGCAAAAGGAAGGCATGCCTGCACGGTGGCAAGAGGCAAAGCGACAGAATAAATGTTCAAGTCTGCATAAAGCCTAAGCTTTTACATGCAAACAATATAGTATTCAGACGCTTTGTAATCATCAACTCTAATCTAATTAGGCTGCGTGTTTTCCTCAGTGGGTACAGGGTTACAATTAGTTTTATTATGTAATTTAATTAGAGTGATGCATATATATATAATCTTATTCTATTTTTTGTTTTTGTCTGAATGTAGTATAGTCTGACCACATTTACAGGCGGGCTGGTGGGAGGCGCCACATAGGTAGGTGCTGGTAATGTTTTACTCAGTTAAGCGCAGTTAAGTCAAACTCACGATGGTATACTCTGGCAAATGCCACGATCCAAAAACCTATTGGAAGGGGACTATTTCAAAATGTGAGCCGTGTCCAGGTCCAGCTCCTGGTAGGTCATTATTTTAATTCTGTTCTGCTCTGTTCTGTTCCATTAGTAATATTATAATAAATTCATATAGCCCATTGCTGCTTTTACCGGGTTATGTAAATCTGGGTGTATTATTCTTATTATTCTGTTCTATCCTAAGGTAATATTTTAATAGCTACGTTATCGTTTGTAATAATAAAGGCTTTGAGATCACGCCAAACTGTGGCAAAGATGATAACGGGGGGATCCACGAAGCCTCCAAGAGAGCGTGTGAAGCCGGTAGAACCTTTAATGATGGGAGCGATGTGTATTGTCGGCCGTGTACTTCATGCCATCCCGGGTATATCACCACAAACCCGTGCAGTACAACTACTGACACCCAGTGCCAAGAGCCGCGGTAAGCATGCTGCACAAATGCAAAACTCTGTGTCAGAGGAAAGGGTTAAAGTATAAAGAAGTAGTGTGTATTGTGCCTTTACTAGACTGCAGCAAAGTCCTGTTAGGAGTATGAAACTATGACCACACACTAGACGCACCTTTTTTCTAAAGTAATGACTGTTTGCTGTTGTGCAAAGTAAAGCAACTATTTATTTCTGAATTTCTGTAGAAGGACGACCGAGGTGTCAACCACAGTGAGTAGGCTGATCGTGGGTGTGGGTATGATGTATGTGAATGGTGTTCTGAACTAGCATGACCTCAGTGTGTTTTGTCTTCAGGTGCCAACAACAACAACAACAACAACAATAACAACAACAACAACAGCAACATCACAGCATGTTTCTACTTCTTCATGTCCACATGTAACTGTCATCTTTTACAGCCCACACATCAGGCCCATTAGACTACTTGTGTGTTAATAGTGCTCCAACCTACACAGGAAAGTATCAGGCCTACGTCATGGTTTGTTTTGTAAAAGGAAGTGAACCCACATAAAAAATCCCTGGTTTCATGGTTTGAGTCATTTAAAGGTCCAGTGTCTGGGATTTAGAGGTGCGAAGTCAAAAAAGGGGTCACAAGTCTGGCAGCCCGGTGTGACCATATATGAATGTGTGAACACATTTTGTATAAATACATTTAGATGTGTGAAAGAGCATACAAATGTTTGAATCCATAACAGATCTGTAGCTGTACATGATATTTTGGAATAAATGAAAAGACACATTGTGAGTGCAGTAACAAGTTTTTGCATTAAGGTTTACAATTACAGAAAAAGGTTCGCAGTTACACATCTATTCCTTTGGATGAAAAAAGTTCACATACCCACAAGTAGCCTACAAGATTTTCCATCCCATATTTGATGCTTCTTCCTGAATGGCCAATGACTCATCATTTTACTATCCAATTATGGAGCCAGGGCCAAGTTACATGTGTATCTGCAAACTTTTATACAAATGGAGGCCCCTGGGAAGTGTGGTGAGCTTTGAAGCCAATTTTGGTGGTGGAAATAAACGCCATCCGAGTTTTGTCACATGATGCAGTTGGGCCCAGAAAGACTTTTCCGCCAACTTTGACCTACATTGTGACAGAGATGCCTGTAAATCAGTGGATGCATTTTATCCCCATTTAAGTCTAGTGTGCCTGCTTATTTTATTTTATTTTATTTTACTTTATTTTAACTCAGGGGTGCTTTTACTTTAAGTGATTTATTGGTTCATCTATTATTTTATCTTATTATCATCTTTTATTTATCTATTTCTCTTATTTTATATTGTTTTTAGTTCTTTTATTTATTTTAATTCATAACTATTACCCTCTTTTAATGGTCCGTTTTGGTATTATTATTATCTGGGGTCACATGTTTTATATTTTATTGGTTTATTCTTCATCTTAAGGAATATTTCCCGAGGTTTTATTCTTAGTTTTAATGGATTTTATTCACTTTATGGTTGGTTGCTGGCTTTGTTTTGTGCCTGCAATTTCTACCTTGCACTTTGTGCTTCCACCTGGAATAAGATGTGCTGTATAAATAGAGTTTTGCTTGCTTGCTTGCCCAGTGGGCCCAATATTGCAAAAGCAACACCAATAATCTCGGTAATTTTATATACTGTATGGCAGTTGGATGTTTTGCCTTAATACGCCACTGAGCAACTTCATAGAAATCAATCTGGAAATCCATCTGTTAAACAAAAAAAAAAAAAATTTCTTCCTTTACCTCTGGAGGCACTGCCCGGTAGTTTTTCGACTAACGGAAGTGCAGGGGTCCTCTTGGATCGCTCACCCCCTTCACTTCCGGCGGTGCCCCCAGTGTTACACTCCCACCTGCAACTCGAACCAAACAGCGGTAAAAATGTTGCCGCTAATGCCTTTTTTTTTCCTGTCGTGAGGAGTGGATGCACACTGCTTCTAAGTTGTGCTGTTGTCCATGTTTTTCACGTTGACGAGACGGCGTTTTGGGTGGGGCGGTCGCCATGGACGCGGAGCTTGCTGTTTCTGTAGGTACACATTTCCTGGGGACACCTGCACGTGTCGGCCCCGCCCCCTCCTTTGTGATTGGCTAAAGCGCAGCATCGTTCAACCTCAAAGCCCCCCCTCCCTCCCCTCTGTAGTTGTCTTTCACACAGGGCTGCCGACAGATTCTACAATGTAAATTGCAGAATCTGTCTTGAGAGATTACATAGAAATGAACAGGGTCCCGCCTCCAGCGCTGTATCCAGGTCTTTTAATACGTCCTTGGTGGGTCCTCTTCCATGGAGTCCGCCATGTTATTCGACAGCAGCCCAGAATAGACAAATTCAACACTGGCTCTAGAAAGGCCCACACATTTTTACATCAGCCACAGTGGTCCTCCTACACTCTTGGCACATGAGAAAAGTTTTAGTCGTTTGCAACCTTAACCACTACAGGCCACTAAATCCTACACATTAGACCTTTAGTTAAAGTTTGTTAAACCATCTCAGACACTGATGCATAATTATTGGCAGGTAAAATAAGTTATTCTGCTCAAAGTTGTTTTACAAAAACATGACACTGGTACAAGAATATGGCAGCACATTATTTACCTCTTTAAAATAGAGCAGAAACAGTAAAATGTTTTTTGCTAAATGTCACAGATGGTTTGTTGTTTCATCTGAAGTGTACAGTTGGGAGAGTTCACTCTGTTTTCATTTCAGGAACAGATAAAGACAGAAGTGTCTGGTCCTGCTGTACTGTGTAAGTTCAGCATACACTTGATTATGGAACATATTTGTTCTTGATCTAAATTTAACTGTGACCTTTTCTTTTTCTGTTTTTACAGGGGCAGTACCATTAGCGATCCTAATCATCATCATACTCGTTATGATAGCTGCATGTGTGCTCTACATGAAGAGGAAACGAGGTTGGCACATTGGAAAGTTAATGGGAAATTTTGGTTTATTTCAACCCGTCTCCTATTGTCCTAAATTTGTTTCAAGTGACTAGTGACATAGAAATAATAGTTAATAATAATAGGCTACTGTCCACTTCTGCCTTCCAGCCGCTGCTGCTTGTTCAGGCACGCTATGAGATCGCTGCTTGTTCTCGCAATATTTCGGCCGCGCTTTGGCAAGCAGAGCTAGATGGTAAACAAACATGGCACCACACTGGTAAGGTAAGACAACACGTTTACATGTCGTTTTCTATATGTTCTCTGACATATCCTAACGATATGAGGCGGTCTTTGTGGAAAAAAAGCTTGTTTAGTGGACTAACTTTGCACTTGAAAGGATGCCCGTTCACTTACGTTTTAACAGGTCTGACGCTATGGCTGTATCTAGGCTAACGGCTAACATGCTAACTATTATTTCTATGTCACTAGTCACTTGAAAGAAATTTAGGACGATAGGAGACGGGTTGAAATAAACCGAAATTTCCCTTTAAGGCTTTAAACACAAGCAAATGTGCAGAAGAGTAGAAAGGAGAGTCTTGTTTGGTCAAGTCACATCCAGGGACACTGTACAAGCAAAACATTTTATCCTTCTGGAATGCAAATATACTTGGGTGGTCCTGGCACTGATTATAACTGTTTCTGTCTGATGTTTGTGTTTAACACAGGTCACCAAGCAGTGTTGGGCTACAGCAGAAGATCTTCATACATCAATTCAGGGTTCTCTTCTCTCTCTACTGGTAACGACCTGGAGGACATCCTGAGTGAGTGTAAATCACACTGTCGTCTCTAAATGTACAATGTACAGCTAAATGTGACATTAAAGATACGTTGCTGATTTTCAGGCAGCTTTGTATCATAACAATGTGGGTAGTACATGTAGATGGAGTATAGTAAACCTCCCTACATCTTGCTAGGGGCCAGATCTCTCAGCTGAAATCTGCCAGACGATACATTTAATGATTTTCACTCCTTGATTGTTGCTCGAACTACAAAAACAAAACTCAGATCAAACAGTGAAACTAGGCAGCGATGATCCAATGAAAAACAAGATCCTGTTTCTGTAGAAACACATTTTAGCTTATCTGATGTGAGTGTTATCTGATATTCTATATCCTTTGTTACCAGCTGGGTCCATGGTATTTCCTGTGTCACAACACCCAATTCCGGTAGTTGAAGGTTTTCTATCTCTTTAGCAACAGCAATTGCCACAGCACTTTTTTTCATTGGTGATGTGGCACCAGTTTCTTAAGTATTTGCGTCTTTCCACTGCATAGATAGTTTTACAGCATCAAACTCAGCTGTTGTCAATAATCTGTGGTTGCATTTACACCTCCTTGTTCCTGGTCAATGCCTGTATAAAAAGATGGACTCTACATCTCCACTTCCTCCCACTGTACAGAATTGAAGCCAAAATATTGTGAATATGGCCGCCTCCATCTTGCTCTGGTGACATCATGTGGAGCCAGACTGTGTGCAGTAGTGATCTCAGCAGTATTGCGTTCCCACTCTAATACCTGACAAACACTCTAACAAACTGCGAGCAGCACCACTGATTGCGAGTACACCAACTTGCACACACAGCTGTCAATCATGACGTCACATCCCCTTTTTTTTTATAGCATCAAATAGCTAATTAAAACCAGACTTACACTTGAACATACATCAGCATGATATGAACTACCAGAAATGACAGAAACCATCTTTGGTAAACATTTATTTGATGTGTACAAGGAGGAGGTGAGGTTTATGACCTATACTGCAGCCAGCCACCAGGGGGTGATTGAGATGTTTTGGCTTCACTTTTGGGAAGCTCCATGCCGCCCATCTCTATTATGCAGCCTATGATCCTGATCTGCTGGGACAGGAACAACAGTAACTGGGATATTAATGGGCCAATCGATAAACTGAGCTGCAATAACACAAAGTTAATAAACTGATGCAGAAAGTTGGCAAACAATGTATTTTAATCTCCCACAACCTTCCTCTGTAGGTCCCAGCGTCCTGTCAGCACCTTTACAGACAGTGCTGGACAACCTGGATGTTTTGGAAGAGCTGGTGATTTTGTTGGATCCAGAAAGCCAAGGAGTCAAGAACACCAGACATCTGGCGTCTCATTTCTCCTTCCCCGCCACCTGGGTTACTTACACCTACTCTATGAAGGAAAGCAAGAGCCCCCTGACAGCTGTGTTGGAGGGCGTCACAAGCAGGCAGCCTGACTCGACCGTGGGGCACCTGGCTAAGGTGCTACGACAGATGGAGCGCAACGATGCCATTGCTGTTCTCACCAAGCTCAAACTGAAAATGATACAGCAGGTGTAACATTTCTTCAGAAATCCGGAGAGATGGCGTGAAAAGAATCTTCTTGATCTGATCAGTGTTAACATGAAGGAAAAATACAGGAGTGGTGCGATACCCACTCTGTTTACATGATTTGCACACATAATGTAGAAGAATTAATAGCCAAATGAAGTATTATTCAGCAAATGTTGATTTTGATTCTAAGAAAGCCCCTTGTAACATTTACACGACACAGTATTAGGGCCACGCGAAAGAGGTAATACTACGAGAATAAAGTCATAATTTAATGACAATAAAGTCATTTGATGCAAGGAAAAGCCGTAATATTACAAGCACGAGTAAACAGATAAGAGCAGTCTGTCTTTTATGTGTCTAATGAGTGATGTTGAAGATACAGTGTGTAGGATTTTGGGGCATCTGATGGCATAAATTGAAAATAAAATTCATATGTTTTCATTAGTTTATAATCACCTGAAAATAATAATTTGTTGTGTTTTCATTACCTTAGAATGAGCTGTTTATATCTACATAGGGAGCAGTTCCTCCTTTATGGTGTCCACCATGATGTTCTACAGTAGCCCAGGATGGACAAACCAAACGCTGGCTCTAGATAGGGTTTTTGCATTTTAGTGTCAGCTAAAAGTTTCAGCTGGCTGCAATGTTGCAAATTCAACACTAGATGCCACTCAACCCTACACAGTAGACCTTTAATGACCGCAAGTTATGTTTCACCAGTAAGCACCCGATTATCAGAGCCAATAGAAACCTGCCGCACAATGTATGAGATGATAACCAGCTGTGCTTTTGAAGATGGAGTTCATCAGGGAAGGTTTTGTCCAGACAGAGTGAAAAAAGCATGAGTGGTGATGTAAGCTCACTGGGCTTTAAAACACAGACTCCATCTGTGCTGTAGTCAGCTGTGCATTACATAAGTGCTCCATGCTCAGATGGCCGACTCCCCTTAAGACTGTCAGAGACACGTGAGCTTTTTGGGACTAGCTCTGGATAAGACGTTTGGGAAAGCCCCTTTGTGCAGGCTTTCATTTGAGATGGAAAACCGAAACCGCTTGAAAACACTTTTGATCAGGGACAAACCTCACCATTGTACGACCTATTGCCTGCACAAATATTTACTACACTAACTCTGATTAAGCCAGAGCACAGCTGCTTCCTCAAGAATTTTCAGTGGGCAGATCAAAGTAGGAAGACTGTCCCAAGCAGATCAGAGATGCCTATAAAAGTGGAGGAAGTAGGGGAGGCATCACACTGTAGTCTAAACACGATTTTTAGTCAAAATAACTGAAGACTCCGGACGCCTGTGGACCGTCAGGAAGGCGTAATCCAATCAATTTACGAGCATAACATGACCCGAAGCAACCTATTATGACTTAATTCTCTTATGTTGAGACTTACAGTGGCCCTAATATTGTGATACATTCCAGTCAATGCTTATTGCTTCACATGATTATTTTTTCTAGTGTTTCACTACTTATAATAAAAAAAAGAATTTTGCTCAAACATCTTAACATCTTTATTAAGCAAATAACATTATAAATAAAAAAGTGCATAGAAAAATTAAACAGGTTTAGAAATATGTATACAAATATTTACAAACCCAGGGTTTATTTGTACATGGTAACAAAGACGTAAATTTAAAGATCACATATTTTCTCATTTTTATGTCTTTTACACTTACTTTAAAATAACCCTACTATATATACTATATATATATATTTTTATATATGTGTGTATATATAACATACAGCTTTCTTAACAGATTCTGGGAGAGATGGTAATGATAACTTCAGGTTTTGACTAGTGCTTTCCATCCTTCATTGCAAACACGCACGCACACACACAATGACACAAACAGACGCATCCACAAACACTCACACAGACACTCTCACACACTCTCACACACTCACACACACACACACACACTCACTCTCACTCACTCACTCACTCACCAGCTCTGCAGGACATTAAAACCAAGCTACTCTTTAAATTATCAACCTCTCTTTTTGCATCAGTATTCCCAAACATCTGTGTAAACAGCTGAGGTAGAATCCTTGCAAGGAGTTGGGAGTGACTCTGCTCTTGTTGTCAGCTAGGTGATTGACACAAGTAAATCTGGGCTCCATCCCAGTGATTGGACATGCAAAAAGGAAAGGGAGTTAAGATCGACACAAAAACATGAAGGAAATTTACTCTAAGAAGTTTGAAGAGAAAAGGGCGGGTGAAAGAAAAAGATGATCATGCACTTGGGGAGGCAAACAGTGCTCATTTTACTCCTGTGGCTGATTCTAAGACCGTCAGTAATCTACCGTAACAAAAAATAAAATAAAAATGATTCTTTAAAAATACCTGCTTTAGAACAATTTCTGTCACAAAGGCTTAAATGCATGACAACAACTGCCCCAAAAGAAAATTCAAGTAAATTAGTGAAACAAAGGACATCAGTTGTAAACACAACAAAAGGATACAAATTGGGGAGATCTCCTAATACACTAGACCACCACCGTTTATACAAAGCACAACCTTTTACTATTAAAAATAGAAATCAAAACATGAATAAATATAACTACCAATTTGAACAGTGTGTGAATTAGATTACCCTCATCAATGACGGCACTGAACATCAACTAAGAACAACATTAAACATTATTTTAAGGTGCTGAGTGCATTCTCTCAGCTCCGTTTCAGACTCAATGTTTTCTGCAACATCTACAAAGTCTGTGCGCCGGTGTCTTGACAAGCCTGGTGCAGGAACTGAATACACACACACACACACACACACACGCACGCACGCATGGTGGCAATGCTCGAAACCAGCGTCCTCCCTGATTAAGAGATTAAATGTAGCAGGTTTCACACAGATGAAGATAATTTGTACGTTTGATGGTTATTTATGTGCAACTGTAGGGCAGCAACGTCTTATTGCAATAAGTAATGAGCATCTGCCATGAGAGTAATAAAATATATATTTAAAAAAAAAACTGATATTCACCACAACTCTTCACTTTTGGCTTGGGTAGTGTTTGCTACATACACTGTACATCAAGAGAAAAAACACGTCTCAAAGACACATTTCTGTCTTTATAAATATGACACTATGTTACTGACTCAAACGGGTAACGTTGCTATTTTTAAGTCAACACAGGAAGAAAATAGGTGACAAATACCACACCAATGGTCTAAAAGTGTGAAACGTAGCAGACACTTTACATTCCAATGAAGATAAGAGTACTGCTTGAGTGCATAAATTTAAGATTAATGGTCTCAGCAGGGTGAATAAACAGCTAAACATATTCCTGATTTGCAGGACATCTTTGTCCAACTAAAGACGTTAAAGACCTTTCAAAGCTTAGCACCATGGTTGTTTTGTTATTCCCGGAAAAAAATAAGTCTAGAAAGAAAAAAATATTGACAACGCGAGAAGTGAAAAATGTAAGATAAAACACACAAAGGTTTGGGTGAATGTATGGCTCAAGAACTGACTTCACCACTGCACGGATGGGCAATAATGTTCCCATCACTGGAGGATGGAGCGATCATGATTACATGTGTACTATAGACAGATGTACCCTCCCCCCACCAGAAACGAATAAAACATATAAGGAATCTCTCAGAGCCTAGCTATAGGTTTTCAGCAATGATTCAAACAGATAAGGCTTGACGTGTGTTTCAAAGAAATTCTGTTGGTTTCATCCATACGGATCCAGGAACCCCCCTACGGTTTCAACATCGGGTTTAAAGTCTTCCTCAACAATATTTACTTTGTGGTGATGTTGCTGTGGTAGCTGTACATCTAAACTCTTTCACAGACAAGAAAGGAGACTTAAACTTGCCTGGTATGAACTTTCTGTGCAGATTCAAGGCTCTTCTTCCTCTACGATCCATAAAAATGTCCACATAAATCACTTCTGACCAGCCAAATATTCTCAGCTGGTCTCATAGTGGCTAATTCCCCTTCTGTGCGGACAGCCTGCTGCCTCCCCGAGCCCAATCCACCTTAATTTAAGGCTTACAAGTAAACAGGATCCTCCCCTTTTCAATCGAGGGATGTCTCAGTTGAGGAAACGCCGACATCGCCGGGCCCCACAGTTACAGTTGAGTTTGCTGCTGGCGTCTTCAATGGGAAACTTATAGTCATAGGTGAGCTCCTCCCCCCTGTAGATCTTCCGAAGAGCAAAGATGACGATGTGCTTCCGGCCTTCCACGTTGATCACTCGAGAGTAGCAGTTCGGTTCGCAGGAGTGGTTGATGAATCTGGCTGCGTTGCCATGCATGGTTGCATCCACCACATCAAAGTCATCAATGCGGAACATGTAACAGCCGATGCCCTGCGGAAGAGGCAAAAATGCAAAAATCTACTGATACGTCCTCTGACCTTTTCCTACTTTAACCCTCAATTATTTTATACTACATTACAATGAAACTGCTTAAAGAAACAGAAACCAGACCAACCTTGCCGTCGTAGTACTTCTCCCTTTTGTCAGTGAGCACTGAGCGGATAACGATGCCGGCGTATTCAATAACCATCTCCCCTGCTTCGATGTTCCTCTTGCAGAACAGACCGCGGCCATGGATAGCAGACCTGCAACAGGTTAGGTCAGACAAGTTCATGCGCTGGGCCCACGGTGACGATGTCTTAACTGTTGGGATGCACACTCAAGCCAATTTCTAGATGTGAATTTCCCATAATTCTTTGCTACTTAAGCTATAAAATGAGCTCAGTTTTTACAGGTATCGCAACGCTTTTTGAGACCCGTTCAAGACACCTTTTAACCAAACAGTACAGGACAGTTTTTTGGACTGTTTTACTTATTTAAGCATTGTAGGTAAGTAGTATATATGTGGTCTTGGAATATGGTTATTAGAGAGAATCAAGTCAATCTACATTCTGCCAACAGGTAAGTGCAAGTATGAAGTCAAATGACAGTATTATAGTTTTTTAAAGACTTGTAATATAAGAAATGTGGACTTTTACATACAAAGGCTTCACTCATTGTCACAAAAAGAAATTAAATAATGTATAAATTAAATTAGATATAATGTTTGTAGCAGGTACAACCTCAAATTTAAGACTATTTAATGACCTAAGGCCTCATTGTTGTAACATTGAGTTTAAGTCATTTTAATTTTAAGACTCTTTAAGGACCTGTAGACACTGAATGCAAGTGCAAGAGATTTGATCAAATAAGGGTGGGAAAATAAAAGGGATTTCATCATTACACTAATATAATTCAGTCTATTCATTGAAACTGTGGCCGTGCACAATGACAAACCTAACATGCCGAATAGATACAGTGAAAAGTGGTTTTTGATGCTGGTCAAACATCTTTGTTCAAGTCAAAATGTAATTTCTACAATACTTTTTGGTTTATGACCAAATACCTGCCATCAGCCTCAGCTGTAATTTTTTTCATGCTAATCAGTAAGTATTTCCATGCTAATAGAGGTGGGAGATATGGAGAAAATCAAATATCACAATATTTTTACCAAATACCTTGATATTAACATTGCAACCAAATTGCAGGGTTGACTTTTGGTGCTTTTACAAAATATTTACACTATGAGATTTTTGATAAATAATCATCAGTAATGTGGATATAATGACCATGTGATTAAAGGCATATAATAAAGCAGCTAGAAAATTACATCACTGTAAACCAGGAAAAGGCTACACTTCCAATGTTACAATATTCAAAATCTGAGATGATATCTGATCTCATATCACAATATTTTTTATGGGAGCATGCTAAGCTATGGTGATGACTTCAGCAAATATTATCTGCTGGACATCAATATGTTAAGGTTTTCAGTGGGACCATGTTAGCATACTGACTGTAGCATTTATCTCAAAGAGCCACTGTGTTCGAGTACAGCCAAACAGAACTGGAAGAACTGCTGTAGTTCCTTCTTCTGGTTTCATTTTTGTTCTTGTGTTTTGTTTGTTCTCACTTTGTGCTTGAGTCTCCCACATTGTTTTAACTGTAGCTTTGTCTCAGTCTCTCTGATTGAACATCTAGGCAGCAGCTGTTGTTGATGTCACCATTTCAGCCGTCCAGTTCTGCTGTTACTTTAGAGATGCTCGAGGCTGCTCTATGATAAACATCTAAGGTAGGCTGTATCCATTAACCTAACTGGTTATAAACAAGGATGATGAAATAGAGTCACGCATCTGCACTGGTTAGGTCAGAGTCTGACTATCCATATGGGCAACACTTATCTGTCATTTCTACTTAATGCAACATTTTTCATTACACATTTAGATTTCCCCCAAAAATGTGATTCATAAATATCTTAAATGCACTGCAACTGCACTTAAATGTAGATGATGTGCAGGCTGATCCTGCAAAAGCTGATAGCACTTCACCTATAGATGGCACTAAAGCTACATTATACATTTCAATGGGCTTAGATCATTTGAATCTTCCACAAATCATTAGGCCCGTTTCCACTGCAGGAACTTCAGGGTAATTTTACGGGGCCGGGGCCGTTGGTGCGTGTCTCCACCGCAGGAACCACCCCCGAAGGACAGAGTTCCGGAACTTTTACAGGGGCTAAACAAGTCCCTGCCTCAGAGTAGGTACTCAGAACGGCCCTGAAAAACTCCTGGCTGGGGCTTGGGATTTACTTGGTGCTGATTGGATATACTCAAGGCGGGATGTGACGTCAACAGCCGACAACCGACAAAATAGCCGGCATTTTTAAAACTCAGCAGGCGAGGGTTAGCTCGTTCACAGCTTCCACTGCCATGTAAACGAAGAGACACGCCAGAAACACAGCAACCACCTCAGCTCCTTCCACACGCCAGAAACACAGCAACCACCTCAGCTCCTTCCGTAAGGGATAATGTATAGTGAGCCGGTGAGAGTTGAAAAATAACTCCCGACAGGGGAATGGAACCCCGGAAGGGAGTTATTTTTCAACTGTCACCGGCTCACTATAGAGGAAATCGCCTTGTTGTTTACAAATACTTCCGGTAGAAAACCNCAGGGGAATGGAACCCCGGAAGGGAGTTATTTTTCAACTGTCACCGGCTCACTATAGAGGAAATCGCCTTGTTGTTTACAAATACTTCCGGGTAGAAAACCAGCAGAGTTTAGCTATATCACATTTTTCACATCACTATATCATCGTTTAGACTAATCTGATGTTTATAAAGTCTATAAACACAACGATTGAACAAACATTACTATTTCTGTGTGCACGTTTTGTAATTAATAACATGGTTATCGTAGATTAGCTGGGCTAACCGTTAGCTGTTAGCAGTTAGCGGTGTCTGTAATAACTCATTGACTCAATAAACAGTCCGTGAAAAGGTATGCTGACAGGGTATTGTCATATAGTTTTTCTGACTTTACTGACTGGTTTCTATTTCCATATAAACCTACTTAGGTGTTTTATTCATTTGTAATTTTACCTTGTGGATATTGATATTGTATAAATGTATTTTTTATGCACTGACTTAGATATGACCCTAAACGTGCTGCATGTGTAACTAATAATCATTGCAGCTTCTTGGTTGAGTCACTTTGGCCGTTTGTTTGGAACATTTATTCATTTTATTGTCCCCACCCAAAATGTGAAAAGCCAAATCCCTAAATGGCTCTCTGAGACAACAACATAACTCTTTTGTTCAAGCATTAAATACAAGTCTGATTATTTTGTAAAAGCAGTTCTGAACTTACCTGTACACGCCTACAGCCTCCTTGGATGTCCTTTCCAGATGTCTGAAACGCATAGCCATGGGCAACTCCAAGCTAGTGGCCCGCCTAAGAGAAAGAGCAGAGAAAAAGCAGAAAATGGTCTGAATATTTATTTTAAAAAACATGCAGCATTTACCCTTCCATCTTACAGTTTATTCCAGTTTCAATACCAAATCGCAGAAAAGAAAAGTCAAAGATAAACTGAGCAAAACTTCAGAGAAAACTATTAATGAAACGATGTAATATTGTATTGTTGTATGGAACTACTCCATCCCCACTAATCTTACACTTACTGTTTAATTCTAAAAGCCAAACCAGGGAGAGGGGTTGCAAATTCGCCATGGCTAGAAACCTGTATGCACTGCATCTACTTTGTATTTTATATATAAAGCAATGTCTTATGCATTAGTCCTTGTCAAATAAACAAGTAAATAAAAATAAATATTTTTTTTTTTAAATGAAAAAGCAAGGTGCTTTTGAAGGTCTTATACATATTATAACAGGAAACATCTATTACTAAATGAGTGAAGCCTGACCTTGTGGACTTCAAAAGAACCTCGTCTTCCTCATCGTCATAAGGCCCAATGTCAGGAAGTTGTCTATGCTGAGAAGCCAGGAAGTTAAACATGTCAAATGTGGACTTCCTGTTAAGAGAAAAAAGAAAACATATCAGGTTTAGATGAGTACAGACTTAACAAGTTAAACTTCACACTTTTTAATCACTTGTTTTTTCACTTTATTTAGAGAAAAGGACTGGATAGATTCAACAGAGACCAAAGATCAATAAGCCGAACTGATTTGAACAGTACTGGTTTACTAACCTAAGGTACAGCTCAGAGCGGGCACAACCACTGGGATTGACAGGGAGGTCGTCATCCTGCGTGCACTGTTTGAAGAAACGGAAGGCATGGCGTTGGCAGCGGTGGGCTCCTTCAAGTTGCTCCAGCAAGAACACCACAGCATCATGGACCAGACCCATCATACGGGGACCAGTGATCCTCTGAAAGGTCAGAGGTCTCAACCTGGCAATAGCTCGTGCCTCCTGCACCCCGTCTATCACTGCTTTCCAAGCCACTGGAAGGAAAGACGAGAATTATGCGTCGTTATGTGAATACAATGAATATAAATGGCTACAGAATTATCACATCAAGAAACTTGTGTGAGAACATGCTCAACAATTTAAAGGCTTTCTGGGAAATTCTTCTCTTGTAGTATTAGCCTTACCCTCAATACTGTCTGCCTCTGCACTGAAACCATCATCGCTGGTGATCTCAAATCTTAAGTGTGGCTGGTCTCTGTTGATCGGAGATTCCTCATCCTGGTCAGATGGTGGTGATTCATCATCTGAGGTAGAAGCAGCGCCTAAAAACCCCCACAATATTCCCATTCATGAGTTAGTGTCATACCATATGTGGCAGGCATTGCAGAGGAATAATTGTTTTAATTCACAGAAGTCATTAAATCATGCCACTAAAACTCAAGAATACCAGAGTATTTCTTCCAGTCAGTCAGGGTGCTGTGTCCCACTGGTTCCCATGCCTGTTGTTTGCCTTGCTCACCACGTGACATATAATCCCACGGCTCTGATCTGAGAACAATAGGTGGACACAAGGTTTTCAAACACAATCATTTAAATGAAAAGCCAAATGCACTCCATGTAATTCAGTCCTCCTGTGTAATATACTGTTTCCAGATGCCATAACAGCAACACTGATGCTGTATTGTTCTAGCAAATCCAAAATATGGCATAAAGCAAATAAAAATAAGTTAATTATGGAACTCTAATTGAAATCACTTAAAAAAAACTGCATCATTTGTAAATTTGCAAAATCTATTTGTCAATCAAAGTTTTGGATCTATAGGTTAATGGTTTCTCAAGCGATTAAGCCAAACATTTGCTGGCTCCAGCTTCTAAAATGTAAGAATCTTCTGTTTTTACTTCTCAATTAAATCTCCAATATTTAGGCTTTAGTGGCATCTAGTGGTGAGGATGCAACATCGCAACAAACTCAATCTCCAGTGTGCCAAGCACGGAGAACTACAGTGGCAGATGCAAAAACAGAACAGGTCCTCTCTAGAGCCGGTGTTTGGTCTGTCCATTCTAGGAGACTGTAGAAACAACATGATGGACTCTGTATGCAGGTAAATTATTCATTCCAAAGTACCCAATGATTCATAGTTTTAGGTGATTATAAACTAATGAAAACATAGTTATGAATATTATATTCCATTACACCAACAGATGCCCATAAATCCTACACACTGGACCTTTAATCAATAATGAAAATAAAAGTTAGTTACAGCCCTATGTAAGCCAAGTAAAATCTTACCCTGAGCTATCAGAATCACTCATACGCTCCTCCTTTAACTGGTCCAGGTTCAGCACTCCTTTAACTGTTGGGGTCTTGATGCGGACTCCTGAAGCCCTGCTGGAGATGCTCGGGAAGACAGGTCTGCGTCGCTCCTCATCCTCACTGAGGGGCTCTGGTTTTAGGAAGTCAACTTTAGACTTCTTTGTGACAATGCGGTCTGAAAGCGAAGACACTCTCTTCATGCGGACGTGGGTGCGAGGTCGGGGTGCAGGAGCTGGTGCTGGTGGTACTGATGGAGGGCAAGGCTCCAGCCCTGGAGGCTCCGGTTCAATTAACAGGTCAGGTGGTAAAACCAGTGAGGAAGGGCTTAGGGTTCGAAGCCCACTCCACTTGGGGGTGTAGTTACTCGCCATTGCTTGATTGATAATTGCTTGAGCACTCTCTGCAGGAGTCATGGGAGGAGTCTCAGTAGGCGGAGCAGGCTGCCCTGAGGCCTTGGATGACTTGGATTTTCTGGATGCACTGGAATCCTTCTTCTTCTTTGCTTTTTTCAGCTCCGGATTGGTTTCATCTTTTGGTGTTTTGGCACTCTTTCTCGACTTCTTCGCATTAACTGACGCCACTGCACCGTTGCTATTGTGAGTGAGCAGCTGTGTAATTGTGGTTGGATTCTGAACTGTGGGTGTAACCAACGGAGGAACTGCTGTTGCAACGTTGGCCCCGGCAGTTGGAGCAGACATATTACCAGCTGCTGCTAGTGTGGCTGACAGTGCGTTGCTCTGTAAAAGGCTGGCTATCTGAGTGACACAGTTGTAGGAGGGAGAGGTGGGAGTGGGCAACTGGAAAGTGTTGCTTTCTGGGTTCTTGACGAAGATCTGCCCGAGGCGGTTCACCAGCAGGACATGTGGTGTGGGGTCCACATTTGGACCTCCCACCTCCTTCACAGTAAGAATAGCATGTCCAGGTAAAGCCTGGGGAACCACTGGCTGCTGCGGTTCTAAAGCTGGCCTGGGTGTAGAAAAGTTGATGGAGATAGTGTGACCTGATGTAGCTTCCTTCTGCACAGATGAAGAGTTATAACCATTTAAGATCACAGGGGCTGAGGTGGTTTGGCCTGGCGCTGGAGCTGGTGGACAGTGTGTCGACAGTCCAGACAGAGACGATAGTGACGCAGAAGAAGAAACAATGGTGACAGCTGTGGAACCCAACTGCTGTGTTTGTGTGGAGAAGATAGGGAGAGACACTGTTGCGCATGTTCCTGCTGGGGGGCAAGTGCCTGATGTAGCTGATAGCACTGGATCGTTTTGAGGGGCAACGTTTAGCAGTGTTTGTGTCACGTCTCCAACGGTACTGAGGGTAGTAAGTTTGGTAGACAAAGGCCCCATGGATGGGAAGGTTGTTGCCTCTTGCGAGGATGTTACTGGCTGAAGTGTAATACTTGTTATAGGGGGCTGACTGAAACAGGAATACATCTGCAGAGAGTCTACAAGGCCTTGAGAAGGGTTTTGAACATCTGTGGACACTACAGGGGAAGGCTGAAGAAGATCCAGCAGGGCGCCCTGACTGTTATCAGCAGAATCGGCTAATGAGGGTTCCATTGTATTTGCCGTTAGGTGGTTCAATACTGTGGAGTGGCTGCTGTCAGGCTCTGAGTTCAGGGGTTTACGAGCTTCAGACTGTTGGGTCTCAAGCGGCGTACCTTCAAGCAAAGGAACCATCTCAGTTAAATGTGGACTCGTGTCACATCTCTCAAGAAGAAGAGGTGTTCCAGAGGCAAAACCTAAACTGGAACCCTGGAATAACTCCTCTGAAAAGGAGGTCTCAGGCACCTTTGTGAGTAAGTTAGGCAGAGCATCACGAACTGGAGTTGGAAGCACGGTCTCCTGATTTACTAAAGGAGTGTCAGAGCTTTGCTCTTTTACTGGAGGGTTCCCGGAAATTTGTGGAGAAACAAATAACATGTTGTCTTCGTTTGATTGGCTGGCATCATGGGATTTAGATGTATCCGTAGAACTTTTGCTGGCAACAGAGATGCTGTCTGATGAAGATTCACTGTGCTTTTGACTGGATGATGCTTTGGGAAACAAGCTCTGAACAGCCTGTGTGCTGTTTGCAGCGTCTGATTGAGGGACATTTTTATTATTTAGGCTTTTGGCTTGCATCGGAGCTTGAGTAGAACCCTCAGCTTTCTGAGCATCATCGTTGGTTGCTATACTTGCATCACTCTCTGTACCGTCATCTACACCATCCAGCTGAGTCATAGGCCGGGAGGAGGGGGAGGAGGGAGATCTGGAATCTTTTGATCCGGGACAGCTGACTATTGTCCGCGAGAAGTCAAAATAGTGCTCCATATCATCATCAGAAGAGGTGTTGCCTAAGTCATCCCTGGCTGAAGCTGCAGACCGTGGCAGGTTAGCAACGAGAGTCTTTCGCTTGTGTACCTCTTGGGTTCTTCCCCAAAATTCCTCCTGATCATCGCCTTCTACCACTATTTGTCCCCCACAGTTCATTGCCACGCCTTCACTCAGGAGTGTCTCTTCAATTTCCAGTTCTGTCCTCATCTCTTGGCCCAGACTCATGTTGGGATCCTTGTGGAATGAACTGTAAGGGAATTCCTCTTCATCCTTCTGTTGGTCTAAATCCCCCTGGGGTGATGTACCATTTGCTGGAGAGACATCTTCAGGTTCTGGTGAAGCTAAGAAGTTGTGCGGCACCTCCACTGACTCTGGCTGGTTCAGATCAAATGAAAATCGATTTCTGGGTAGATGCTGTATGGATGGAGAGAAAGACAGACTTGGAGAGGGAAAGCTTGCCGCACTGTCCTGCCAGGGAGACTGAGGAAAGAAAGATGAGGTACAATGAGTCATTGTATTTCCAGGGCATCGGGCTGCGGAAGCACTTCTACCTCCACCTGAGCGGGACGATGGAGAATTTAACAGGTTGTCTGGAGCACCGAGTGGGAACAGCGGAGAAGTGGAGAGGGAAGACTTTCCAGCTCGGAGGGTGATCGGTCCAGGCAGAGGGCCCAGAGGAGGGGGAGGCATGTGACTGCGGAGGCCCGTTGTCTGCGGGTGTGGGCTGTGGCGACGAACCCTTCGAGTATCCTCCAGATCACTTATGGTTAATATGTGGTGGGGTTTCAACTGGAGTGCTCCTGAGAAGAAATCAGAATGAAACCACAGTTTGTGACGTGAGCTTTTGATTTTATCAACAGGTTGCTGTTAGTGAATTTAAATAATTTTTAACAAAAAAAATTATAAATTTATATTTTACCTGGGGATGGCAGAGGTCGGGACATTCCTCCAGCTGGTCTCCTGGGAATCTTTGGCCTTGCACCATGATCTGACTTGGGGTTAGGTCCTGGGAGTAAGTTTTCCTCTGTTGGGGGTTGGGGTTCTGTTATGTCAGTCTCCTGGGCTTCAGATTCTGAAGATTAAAAAAAAAAAAAAAAACAGTTTATGAAACTATTTGTACTTTCATCCACTGGTAGCACTAGTGCTACCAACTCTCTTAGTTGGTCGCACCTGTAAATGATTTGTTTGCACCTTTTCTTCATTAATATTAAATTGTATCACAATCCTCTACACTGAATTCGCATTAACACCTGAATTTGGTGCTGTGCTCTCCCAGTACTCTCCCAGTAATTACTATGTTTAACTTCTGTTATACGAATGCGAGGACTCCACGTAGAAGAGGAGGTCGTGAGACAAAAACGCATCGCAGTGACTTTTATACACCAGACATATATAACACCTGCTGATGCGCATTTAACCTGTGTTAGACCCGTTCATATGAGTCAGCAGTCACTCTGTTTGCCACCTTAGAGACACCTGTCTACATCATGTACTAGCATGAATGCAACTGTGAAATTATAATTTGCACACTCACAAAAAATGGTTGCATATGTGAGCACTTTGGTCACAGTCTAGAGGCCTGTAATTAACAGCAAATCACTTATTTATATACAGCACATTTTTGGTCATAAAATACACACCAGGCAGTGGACAGGGACTGTGAGCAATGGTGTGATTGTCTCCCTGGTCAGGCATCTCCTCGACAGGCTTCTCAGGGACAATGGGCCGAACCTCTCGCACAGTGCATGTGTATTTGCACCGGCGCATGGGATTGACTGTACTCCAGTACCAACGAGTACACCTTAGCAAGGAAGAACAAAGCTTTAAAAGTGCTTTTCATTCCATCATGTAAACACAAATTGTTTTAAAAAAGTAGGTATAAAAAGATAAAATGCAACTTACTGAAACCCCACAGGAAACAGTTTTCCTTTGCAAGCTGAAAGTTCTGTCAGCATGCCCAGTTGGTCTATCTGTAAGGAACCTGTGTGGTGACAATGGGAATACCAGTTATTAGTTAAACATGAGATCATATAAGTAAATACCAAGGAGTGAAAAGTAAACCAGATAAAAGATGGGTTCTTACCGATCATCAAGTTGATTAATTCTGGTTCCAGGCCAGTCAAGAACTTTCTGCGGGGACTGATGCCCTCAAAGTCTACATAAACCCTGCGGTTTACTTCAAATTCTTGACCAGTAATCATCTGTGCAAAAAAGAAAAACAAGTGATGATGAAACCTTGAATCAAATTCAGAAAACCTTTACACTGATAGGGTCAGAGACAACTTGTAAGAGCAGATCTTACCCTCCCACTGATGAGATGTCGGTGTTTGTAGCAGTAGACCTTCTTATCGTCCTGGAACACACAGTGACGGGAGCGAGCGCACATGAAGTGATAGTTGCTTTGACACGATGTCAGACAGCAGCCCACCGTGGCACCCGTCTGGTTGCAGCGTTCACATCGCTAAGAGGGGGTTGGGATTGATGTGATATAGGATCAGTCATTAATTAAAAGAATCCATATTTATGTATATGAGTAGAACCTGGCTGCTGAATTGTTCACATATTTTTAAGTTCTCAAATATCCATATCCATTTACAAGTTTACAAGTAACACAACTCAGTTTAATAATGTGTGTTCCTATACATTATTAAACTAACAGGTAATTTAATTTATTAGGTAGATTAACAACCAACCATCAGTCGGCCCCTTGTGACAGCACTGTGTACATGCAGCAGAGAGCCATTGTCCTCTTCAAACACCTCAGCTGACCACAGACTGCAGTTGACATGTGCCCACTCATTCTGGCCCAAGTAAAGCAACCTGCCTGCTTCCTGTGGAACAACACAAGCAAAAAAATAGTTAAAAACCTTGAGTAACCTATAAATACTGTATGTACAGTATTTATAAGACGTTTGCTCTTCAAGTTTGGTATTTACAATATACTATTCATTTTAATGTTTAACGCATTACTTACATTAGGTTTGAGGTCACCATACTTTTGGCACAAAGAGCACTGTCTCTCATCATCCTTAGACCATCCGGTGTCTAAATCAGCTTTTGAAAGGCGGCCCCTTTTCCCTAGATTGAAAATTTGAGAGTTAATAGGGCACAGTGCAGCACAAGATTAAAAAAATATCAATAGCTAACTCTGTTTTTGCCTCCCTTAAACTGACAGCATTACCTTTGAATTTGAGCCTGACAGCCCTGCTGGTTTTGAAGTGGTTTCGGCTTGTTGGCTCCCCAGACAACGGAGAAACTGCCTCTTCTTCCTTTACATCTAAGCTTTGTCCGTTGTCCTCCTGCAGGAGCCCCAGGGGAGCCCTGGATGAGACCCTCTCCCTCTCCTGCCACTGGGCGTAAACATGCTCCGTCGTAGGAGGGTGAACAGCTTGGGACAGCATCCCCCTATTTAAGAAGAAAATTCAACAATTCAAAAGCTGATAAGGATTTCTTTTCATGCCCTAATAGACGGAGCAGTGCTTTTAACTTTCATATATGTCTTTTAAAAATACTTTTAAAACATCTTTGGGTTTAAAAACTGAATCCACATTATTATCATTATGCAAATAAGTAAGTGGAAACCATAACTCACATGGGCAAGTCTTTGGTACAAGGGTTCCACACCTTTGGGTCTTGGCTGTTGAACCAATTAAACACTTCCTCGAGGAGCTAAAGACAAAAATAATATCAGTTAATTATAAATGCAAACTCACCTGCATTTCTAAAACTATTACATAGCTTCACTTTGCAGTTTCTCACACTCCCATGTGAATACAAATAATGTGTTTACAGACAATTCTCAGTAATCTCTGCACTACTTTTTTGTGATCATACAGCACCTTTAAGTAGTAAGAGCGTGCCAAGGCAGTTGGTCTCTGCTCCTCTGGAAGATCCTCCTCTTGCTCAAGCCTCTTTCGCACCACCTGAACCACATCTTCATGGAACATTTTCTATAAAAAACAAACATTGTTTTGAGTATTCATTAAGTGGCATATAGGCCTGTGTCCACGTAGCATTTTCCTTCTGGGCACTAGCGTCTTTTTTCAGATCTTCCCAATAAGAAGAGAGCGTATGTGGCCCAATGTGGCCACCAAGAAAAAAAGCGGTGTGCCCAGCGTCTTTTCTCAGAACACGTTACATTTTTTTGTGCAGCTGCTTTGAGTGCTTTTCGGATAAAATCTCGGAACTTCCAGAAAGGCGCTGGTAACGTTACTGCCTCTACTTTAGCTACTATCTATCCCGAGCTGAAAATCAAAACAAGACAGACAAGCCCATTTATGGTAGCAGATCGGTTGGACACTAAATGTTGATGGTGAGTGTTGTGCTTCTATCATCGTACGTGCTGTGAGCTTATTGTTAACTATGAAGTTAACCCTCTGTTAACATAGCATTACGTTAGCTACCCAGTTAACGTTAATGTCTAGATATTGATTTCATATGAACAAACCACAGTACGTCATTTAAATAAGCACTATGAGCAATTCTTTTAAGAAGCGCTGGGATAAAGCGCTCACCAGTGCCCTGTCACCATGTTTCTGCCAAAGAAAAAAGACATGTTGGACACATGCCTTATTTTAGTTTTCTTACCACTGTAGAGACGTGATGGCTTACAGAACAGCAACTAGATGCAGAATACTGTTGGAGGCCTGTGATCACAGAGGAGGGGCCGTCGGCTGATCTTAGACTTACCTTTAAAAATCACAAGTGGCTTACTTTTAAGCTACAAGTTTATTCTTTTTTTTTTTTTAAATTTTGTTTTAAGTGACATATTGTCTGAGCTCCTGAGTTTTCCTGTGGCTGGAGTTCTGGCATATCAAGAAGTTTTACTGTTAAACCCCTGACACACCAAGCTAATAGTCAGCTGTCGGTCAAAGTTGGGACATTGGTGAGCGTCTGCCACCCTCGTCAGTGCAGTGTGTCCCACACTGTTGGCCCTCGGTGGCACTAGGAGGACTTTCTTTCTTTCTTTTTTTTTTTTTTTTTAGATTTTTTTTGGGGCTTTTGTCTTTAATTGACAAGAGAGTAAAATGGGGGAGTGAGAGAGTGGGGGGAAATGGTTGTGAGCCGGAGTGAAATGGAAGTGAGGGTGAGAGGGAGTGAGATCGAAACAAACTTGTTACTTAAGGTAATACAATTTTTCTTTAGTCATTGGACTCTTTAGCAGAAAAGTTTTGTGATTGTTTGGGTTATTGTTCACTGGTGCATGGTAAATATGCTTTGTTCTTTCAACATTGTGTTGTTAATATGCTAACTGGCTAACTAACATCACGACAGTCATCCGGTTTCCCTTTATGAATGCCAATTACAGATGACCGCAGTCTGCTGGTATGGAGGGGTATGTCCACTCGCACAGGCGCAGAACATATGTGCTTGTTGGCCGTTGCTTTGGTGTGTTCATGTGCAACTTTTTGGCTGGGACAGGGCAACGAGAGGCGACACAGCATGGGGGCTCTTGTTACTGCTAGTTCTCCAACATTGGTTTGGTGTATCTGGATCTTGAGGTGTACAGGATCAAAAACTACTGACTGTGAAAAATGTATCTGCTAAGGGAAAACTTAAGAGGAATATTCCAAGCATACTGGCATTTTCTGTTTTCTTGCCTCAAAGGGATCTCTCAGTTCTTACTAAAATTTATAAGTTAATGTCCACAAAGCCTCAAAATTCAAAGAGTTTTTTCCACTTCACTCAAGTGATCAGACACTGAATATGAGGTTGTGTACTCACCAACGTGGTATAAAGGCCTTTGTCAAACTTCTTGCCTACAGCTCGGAGGTCACAGGCTGGCTGTCCTTCAATTCCACTGTCAGGATCAACCAACTTTTCACACTGCAGCAGAAACCAAAGCATGTATCACACACTGCAATTTCACAGGGTTCAGTACTGCATCAGTACTAATACAAACAATACTTAAAATCCAGTGAACATTAACAAGCAAACTGACATAAACACATTATGTGACTTTTGTAATTGTTTGAGTCTCTCACCTGTGAGCAGGCAACAAGGTGCTGGGTAAGGGTGGAGGAGAGCAAGCAAGCCAGCACCTTCTCCACCCCGGCTCTGAGCTCAATGTAGAGCAGCTCTCTCCAGGCACTGGGCTGGGTCACACTGCATGGCCGACATGAGTACACCACACTCTCTGGCAAACTGGACAGGATCTCATACAGCTCATCTGAAATTAGTTTAAAGGAGGAAGGAGTTTAGCATTTCTAACCACATTATGTTAACATACCTACAGATTTTTTCCACTAGATCATGTGCACCTGCCACATATGTGAAGCAGGGCTTTGTATGAACGGTCAGCACTTAGGTAATAAGTAAGAATGGATATTTGACTATTAGGTACTAGATATGCCCATTTGGGCTTTTGCTTCTTACTGCTGACTTCATTTTTTGTTATTCTGATGTCCTTTGTTTTGTTTCAAGACTCAGGGTACTCATCAGAATGAAAGTTACCTGTTAGATCCTCACACTTGGCATGTACCCAGTGGTTACACGTGCCACACTGCATCATCTGACTGTCATAGTCATTGTCCTCATAGCACTTGAAGCAGATCGGACAGTAGTTACCTGAGAGAGGGAGGAATTCAGAAAAAATTAGCCTTGACATAGACCGCTAATGTTGGAAGTTAATAAAGTAGCTGACAGATCATTCATTGATTCTCCCCTCACCCAGTTCATAGAGTTTTGAACAGTCTGGACAAAGTCCTTTTTCATGGTTCCAGTCAGTGTCCCAACTCTTCCCTGGTGTGACGCCACAGCTTTTACACCTGATACATGTCATACAAACCTGCAGAGAAACCAGCATATTAGGACCAGCAGTTAACGTACACTAACCTGAGTGTGTTTATAGTAAACACACATGACTTTGTGTTTTCTGAGAAACATGAACCTACCCAAGCTTTCCTCTTCTTGTTTTGCTTTGGATAGTTAGGCCCCAGACACGAAGGATGATAACAGTTCTGGCAACGTTCACACTCCAACAATGGCTGAGGGAGACATGAAAAGTGTAAAGCCATGTTCACACTGGCTATAGAAGCACCCCGATATATCAAGCGTCACACAGCCACCCAATCAGCAGTCACATGGCTGTTCACACCAAAAGCGCATTTCTTCATGTCGGTCACCAAGCGGTTCTGCTCCACTGCTCTTTTCTAATCACACATATGTCTACTTGTGTGTGTGAGTGTGTCTGCTTCACTCCCTCGCTGTCTGTTTACACACAACCGATAAATATTGGGAATAAGTGAGCATGAGATGCATATTCTATAACCAGTAGAAATCTGATAATTCATATTATATAATAAATCCTTTATATTGTTCAAAATAGATTATCAGTGTGATTTCTTGCCAAATTTGCTTGTGGATCATGGAAAAAAAGACCAGACGCCAAAACTTATCACTGCAGATTGTGAGCCTGGCTGCAGAGCTTGGGCCACCGCATGTTCAGTGTAAACGGTCCAACTGCTTAACATGGGGACCAAAAGCAAGCAGACAGCGCTTCATGAAAAATCCCCATGCTTTGCCACACTTCCGCATCTAGTGTGAACCCAGCATAACCCTTAATGTCTAAATTAACAATAAGATGTAAAATATAGCAAATCAAGTCATAGTAGCAGTCCATACCTTCGAGTGCTTATTTTTCCTGCCACACACGTGACAAAACTTGCAGCGACGGCAGCACCAGTTTTCTTTGTTCTCCTCGGAGGGGCGGTCAGCTGGTTCAAGGCAAAACTGGTGGAAGGGCTCACAGCATACTTGGCAATACAGCATCTGCAAAAAGAAATTAACAAAAACAATTTAAACTTACAAAATTGCCCTCAAACTATATAAACACCTGCTATAGAGAGATTCATGTTTTTTTCATCTGCATCATTTGGTGATATGTTTTAGACAACAACCATGTCCATCACCAGATTAACACAAATTTAAGAAGGATAAAGAGACAGATTTCTATTAAATAAGAGCAAAATGTTTGAAGTAGTTACCTCATGTTGCCCTTTACTGGCACAAAGGAAGCAGACATAGGGTGGCATGAGCGGTGCAGAGGTCAATATACTCAAACCACCCATATTCCAGACGTTTTCCAGAGTACAGTCCTCCTGAAATAAAGACAGAGTGTACACAACTCAGTTACCAGCTGAGAAAATACTGCGCATTGTAGTTACCAGCATGACACTACGTCTGCTGACCAATATATGTTGTTGTTTCAATGGGGTGACTATGTGAGGATTGGGTTTGTATTTTAAGTTCTGGTGGTAAGGTCAACTGTATGTTTTTTTTTTTACATGATCCTACGTGTTGAAATGTTCTGAGGTTATAATGCGTCACGAAGGAGATGGGTTCACACATATAATTAACTATCAAACACTGACCTCTAGTGGACAAAAATAATAATGCTATGTGAACTTCTAAATCACAATAGCTACACGAGAGACTTTGTATTAGACACTCTGAGAAGAACTTTGTGTAATTAATAATAATGACAAAGTCAAATATGTTCAAATGTTTGACAACAATCATTGTACATCATATATCTGTACATCCAAACAGGAAATTAACATCATCATTTAAGAAATGTTTTTTATTACAATGCATGTGCTGTACTGCAAAGCAAAGTGACCTACCTTGAAGTCAACCCTGATTTTATGAGTAGGTTTCGAAGACTCAGCCTCTCTCTGCTCATATCCATGGGCCAGGGCAGCCAGGACACTGGGAGGAGTCTGCTCCAAAGGACCCTGAGATGACAGACCCTGAGGGACAACCATAACATGAATGTGGGCAGAAATGGACGCACTTAAAGCGTTAATGTACTTGCTTTTCCCTGCACATTCTAATGGCTACCATAGATGCACTGCGTCTGTGATTAAGCCGCATTGGCTTTAATTATATTACTCAGTCTTTACATTCTTTCATTAACTTTGTGATTTAAAGCAACAGTGGGCTATAGTGTACTCATAGAACTGGATTAACATCCAGGAAACATCTTTATTGCCTTGTCTCATGACTGAATAGGTGATTACTGCAGTGCAATTGCCGTGTTGATGTTCATTCTCATAATTCTGACTGCAGTCATCAGAGGGTTTGCAGCGGAGTGTTTTGCTAGTGTTATTTAAAAGATGACGGAGTCTTTCTTTAACTTCCTTGATGCTGTTTTCCGTCAACAATCTCAATCGGCATCAGATGCCTGTGGGAGAAAACACAAGCAGCTCCGACCAGGGCAATTAAATGAAGGCTGTGACATGCTCTCCGACCCCTCGGGAGCTATGGAGTATTACACATGTGCAATATAACTGCAGCTGCCATGTTGGAGGGTTACAGCAAACTGTGCTAGAAGTAAAGGGAGGTTGTCAGCTTTTTTGAATAAACTATGTGCCATCTCAAGGTCAACAGCGGCCGCCTCAATGAAACGGATCCATCATCCCAATGTTTGCGATAGTGAGCCAGCTATTGAGCCTTTTGGCAAGTGCAGACCAGCTTTTACTGCTTATGTGCTATACCCCAATGATTTGATGCAATATGACGCTGTGACTTCTCTTTTTACCCTCCCTGGCTCCGACCAGGGTCCAACAACCATAAGGCTGTGCTCCATTGACTCTCATGCAGACTTTCTCTATTTTCAGACTGGTATTGTGAATTTCCAGCACGTCATGGTTATATACTGTTCATGAGGTACGTTTAATAGTGACACTTGTTGGAGAGGTTGGAAGGATTCTTCCCTGTTGCAAAACCAAAAATCAAATCCTGACACATGTAGGGTTAGCTAGCTGGCTACTGAAGGTTTACTGAATGTACACACATGCTGCTTTTGCTTTTTAATGATTGTCACAGTGAATGAAGACCAACTCTGCTTTACAGGAACAGTGAAAGGAAACAGGGATACTTTGCTGATTTTCAACCAGCTCTGTTGTCGCAGTGTGTCCAGATGAACTGTGTCCGGCTTCCCCCAGAGCTCAGAGCACAGGGGGAAGCCAAACACAGCATCTGCACACACTGTGATGACAAAGAGCAGTCTGAAAGTTTCTTCAGTTTCAATCACCAGGTCACGTGGTGGTTCACTTTTACACTGTAATCTGTAGGTTTTAGCCTCTACCTTTATCTTTTTAACCTGTTTTTGCCACTGAGTCACTTCAACATTCCAGATCCTTCAAACACATCGTAGACCCTATCATCTGCTTCTCTCTGAAACTGCTTAACCGTTTATCCAAAGATTTAATATAACTTCAGGGATTGCAGTTTGACAGTATGGGTACCACACTAGCTCTGACAGCTTGACGGAACATCAGAAAGGGGCAAGGCTTAGTGAAGGGTTAATTACAGTGCTCATGTTCCACACTTGACATCTCCATTACCTCTGGAGCCTTGAAGTGTGGTTACACTTTTGATGAGGTGCACATCAGCTATGAAATCAGCTGACACAGCCTACGGCGCACTTTAAGTGGCCCAGTGTGATGTAACCTCTTTTCACACCAATATGTATGAAGCTTGAATCTGATCATTCTTTATGTGGAACAGACGTGACAGAGTGCTCAGATTCAGATTGAAATGATGTGGAGGGCACATTTTAAAGATAGAAAAGAGGTTAACACTCTACATTAATGCTGGCAGTGCTGTGTAGTGCTTCTGTGTTGTGTAGAGTGGAGTTACAAATGACTATGCGCATCATATTCAGGAGATAATGTCAGTAAATTCGATTAAAATACAGACTTTGCTTGTAGCGTGTGAATGCGCCACAAGAAACACAGGCGTGGGGGCGTAATTTCTAAATCACATGAGGTCCCCTGGTAATACTAGTCCCCTGCGAACAAGGCTTTAGTTAGGAGTGGCTAAACAAGAACTGGAACTACAGCCTACTAACAGTGCACACATTTATTCTGGAAAAACAAAGCTGCAGAAATAGACCACACATCCTGGATTTTGCAAAAAAGAACAGGGAGGAATGAGAGGGTTTCTCAGCTACAACATGCCAAAAGCTGGCAGTATACAAATGCTGCATTTGGCGCGTTCTCAAAGATAAAATTGGCAGCTTGGTGTCATAGAAATGTGACATTATGTTGTTATTTGGGATTGATCAACACAGTGTGCCTCTGCTTGCCAGCACACATTTTTGCACAGGAAATTATTGTGTGAAAGAGCAAATCAAGCCCAAAACACATGCGACTAATGCAGGTTGTGTAAGCCAACCAGGGCATCAGCACTGATCAAATTTAGAAGTACCCACCTTCTCAGGTTTACGTCGAACAGGCGGTACACGGTGTGAACTGGACTTTCGATGCCTGACTTCTTCATCTGAAATGTCTCCAAGGAATCCATCCAACGACACAAAGTCTTTAGAAGGTAGAAGAAAAACAAAATCTATTATTAGGAGGCACATCAGAAAGCTTGAAATATATATTGTAAAGAAATGTGTTTGCAAAGACAGATTATCTTTGGCGTTAAGAATAAAAATAATCATTCAGCTCATGAAAAAAGCTTCTACATATGTCGTCCAGTTTCTGAATGTTACTTTACCTTGACTAAAACGGGATCCAGTGCCCCTTCTCCTGGCTGGCGAGGCAGAGCTTGAAAAAGCTTTGTCATCGAGATCGGAGTCGTAGTCCACCAGGTCAAAGTAGACGCGAGGCTTCACAACACGCTTTGGCTGCTTCCTTACCGATGGACTGTGACCGTCGCCCTGAAGACCAGATGGTGAGTCCGCAGCACCCTCGTTCCCTTCATCATTACTTGAATGACCCCCGCTGAGAGAGGATCGCCGTCGCTTGGAGGCACCTTAAAATAAAAAGAGGCGGTATGTAGCTGACATGTTAAATGCTCTGGAAGCATTACAGCAACATGAAGCGTCGCCCACTGAAGCACAAAATTACCTTTGGGTGCTGTCCTTCCACTCAGTCTGCGTGCTTTTCTCTCCTCAATTTGATCACATCTCTTATACCTAGTGGTAAAAAAACAAACAGATTTTAAATTATTTTCAAACAAAGCGATGAGCTCCACTACAACTAAGAATTAAATAAAGATCAACTTACACGCAACACTGCCGTTTGGTATTGGGACCACCAAACTTGGGTTTGTCGAGGCAGTTCATGCACTTGCCACAGTCATCCTCGTGGTTGCAGCCTTTGCATACTCCACACCTCCGTGAGCGATATCCAAATGGCCCGAGTCCTTTCCGTTTCACAAAGTTCGACGGCTTCTTGACCTTGGTGACCTTTGGATCTGACAGCCCGGGACTGTCTGATTCAGAGGGAGACCCAATATCTGCAACAAAAACAGACATTCATCCATTGGTCAAATCTAATCTCTGGAACAGCAGCACTGACAGGATGAAGGTTTCAGCAATAAGCCAACTGTAAAGTAACCATTTTAAATAATCATCAGTTAAATAGAGCTCAATTTATTGAAGTCCTTTAATTTGCATTCCAGGGTTTCCCACATATACATTTATCTGTGGTGGCGATATCAGCTTTTGCTGCCGCGTATTGAGTTTCTATTTTTGGAGCTGGACCGTTGGAATATATTATACACCGTTTGGTTATTCAGAGCACCACACTCTCGGAGCGCAGAGCCTACTCTGGGCACAAATGGAGCAGCAGAAGTCTGGCACAGTCAAAGTGAAACTTGGCTGTTTATATAGAGATAGAACACTTTATTTACTAGAACAATGATACTCTCATTTTTGTGTTGTCCATCATTTTTCGAGCCTACTTCAGATGAAATTACAGCCCAGCCCCACCCAACCTGCTGGGTTCAGGCGGGGCTGGGCTGTAACTTCTCACTATTGAATTAGGTGGGGTTCTCACCAATTAAAAAGTGCTCTTTTTTAAGGGACATGCAGTTCTTGAACGTAAATGGCAGGAGTTGCATTGGACTTGATCAAGAGAGAAATAGAGAGAAAGAGGTGGGGACTGCGGTAGATAGAGGTAGAGTGAAGGAACAACAGCAATATAGTAGAGAGAGACTGAGTGTGCTTGAGAGAGGGATGGAAAACAAGAGAAAGAAAGAGAGAGAGGGATTCTGCATGTCTAGTCATTTTATTAACTTTTAATGTATATTACGGAATCGTTTTATTTTATGATCAACGGATACACTGCTGTTTGTTTTTTTTAACCGTTTCTTGTAAGGTGTCCTTGAGTGCTCTGAAAGGTGCCTATAAAATGAAATACATTATTATCATTATTATTATTATTAATTACGTTGGCAATGTTTGCTTCTGCCTTCCCAGCAATGAGAGAGATGTGCATAACATGCAGCAGAGAATGGTGATGATCATCTGCACACCGCATCGTTATGCGCAATGGAAAACAGAAACGCACCAAGGGGCGCAGCCCGTTGTATGCCAAACTCAGAGCCGATGACAGACTATTGAAATAACAAAAGGAAGAGAAGAAGGAGAAGTGGTGCGAGGAAACAAATCAGCCTTTTTTTTGCTGCCTTGGTTCAGGCTCAGATTTGGCTTGGACAGAGGCTGTGCAGGTTTATGTAGACATCTGCCTGATTCTAGGGCCCAATCAAAGCTCTCAGCTATGTGGCATGGAAACTGTGCATCCTGTGGTCCAGCGCTGGGTCTAAAAGTTTGCTTTCAGTCGCCTCTACAGCAGCTATACCTCAAAACCATTGATCAAATCAGCTCTGATCAATCCGACCACAAACTCACAAACGCTGCGTTTATAGAACCACACAAAACAGATAAATTGATGAAAATGCAAACTGACAAATATCAAAATGATGGTCTGATGGCCATAGACAGCTAAGAGCAGGGGTGTAACAATCCAAATATTACACTGATCATAAATTATTCCAATACAATGCATCCATCTGCTAAAAGACATGTTTCTCTATTACTCCGTCCTCTGCCAGGATTGGGAAGTTGAAACTATCACAGTGTCTATTACTGCTACTGCTGTTGCTGCTGGCAAGTCATCACAGTCAATTGTGAGAAGTTTTAAGAGCATGTCTAATGAAAACGAATTGGTCTGCCACTCAGTTTACACCTACCTTTAGGGATGGCTGAAGGGGAAATGCCAGTTCTTTCATGCAGAGGCAAAGCACTCAGTCTGGGAATGTCATCTGGTACCAAGGCTCGAGGCTGCCCCAGCACCACGGATGCAGCACGACACACATGCTTGATGCGTGGACCTCCTGCTCTACGGAACTCCTGACACAGCGGGGAGATGAGCTGCGGCTGGAGAAATGAAAATATAAAAATCAGATCAACATGTAGGCACTGATGTAAAGAGGCTTGAATTGACAGAGGATTTTTTTCCCCCAAATCTAAATCATTGGTCATGCATCTCAGTAAAGTATACTGAGACAGAGCATGTTTGTTCATGCTCAGTTTGCAATTACAGCAAAAGGCTGATTAACAATAATGAACTGGTAAAATCAGAGATAGACACAAGATTTGTAGTCGGATCGACTTCTGCCTCAGGGCTATTGATTTGCACACTTACTTGTCCTTGAGGTGGTTCTATCTTGACTGGAACATCAGCATCAAGCTTAACCCTTTGTTTCCTCCTTTGCCTCTTAGAGGTCACGTCTCGAGACCTGGCACCAGTCGGGCCAGATAACAACTACAGGGTTAAGAGGCAAAAACAAGTCATCAATACAAGCTTCAGAAAACTAAAACAAATCTCCCTGGGTCATTCAAAACACCCGTGGAGGTTTCCCTCATCTATGACAGGTCCTATTACATAGACTTATCTAACAATGAAAAATTGGTGTACAATGACAGAGATGATGTTTGTGTGGTGATCATGGCATTACCCCAGATGATTTAAGCTGTTTCTGCTGGTCAATCTTGATGAGTTGGACCTTGGCTTTCCTGAGGAGATTAAACATTCTTTTATTTGCACCGGTGAGGCGCGCTCTTTGTGAAGCTCCCTTCTCCACAGATCCAGGAAAACCGCCTTCACCTGCGCCTGAGTTCTTTTCTGACTGCAGCTCTCCTGTGGATATAAAGTAATACATGCCAATTTCTGGTCCATTCTAAGTAAATAAAGCTAATGCTGTTTGCTGACCATTAAATTTATCAATGCTATTTAAATAATTTTGCTTACCTGAGTGATGCTGGGCAGTGTCTTTCCCTGCTAAACCCTCCTCTTTTCCGTGCTGAAATGCACTAGACTTGGAGTTCATAGTTCTAACACACACAGAAACTTTTCTCACCACTCCAGGAGAATCAAGGTCTTCTATCTTAAGCTTGGATTTGCCCTTTTCTGCATTTGTATTCCGTTGCCTAAGGCTGATGCTCATGGCCTCATCATCAAGTCCTTCTGCTAAATCAACTGGAGGCTGAAGAGGTTTGCTCACACTATCCGTCTCTGTTGTGGTCTTGCTTTTTGGAAGACCCGTGTGTGCCTTCTTTAGCCTTTGATAAATCTTGAGGTGAGCCGCTTGTTTATTGAACTTAGGGGAATTTTTCTTTTTCTGGGCATCCAGGAGGTCAGTAGATAGATCTGTGGGCTTATCAACTGGTGTAGATAGAAACAGATCCTCATATTTGTCCTCTGAGGTTTTGTCCAGTGTATACACGTCCTCTAGCGACTCTTCTGGCAACTGCCACTTGAAAGCAGAGTTCTTTAGAGACTTCTTCTTTTCAATTTTGCCACTTTTTTTCTCTGAAAACAGGCTGTCAGCTATGTCAATGTCGTCATCGAGGTCCTGAGCTGAAAACAGATCGACATCCAGTTGAGCTTCACTCAAAATGTCCTCCTCGTCAACCGGCAGGATAGGGGATATTGCTCTGCCCATCCCGTCATCTCGCCTCTTTACGGGGCGCATCTGCAAGCCCAATTGTAAACCCTTCTTTGGTGAGTTTCTTCGAGGCAATACCGACATTCCAGCATCATCCATGAACCTTTGCGGGGTCTTGATCACTCGTGAGGATCTGGCACTTACAACAGGCATAATGAAGTGCTTGATGTTTTTCACAAACTTTGATTTACCAGGCTGGGCATCTACAACATCTGCGCGTCCTCCATCAACTAATGTGTCTGTTTCCTCCTGCTTCAAACCTTCATTGTCAAGCCCCATTTCCATCAGTTTAGTGATGATTTTAGACTGTGGTTTTGGCCTTTTCGACCCAAGAAAATGAAGTCCTGTGGGTCTTTTTTTGCACTTTTTTTGTACTCCAATAAGCTTGGGGCTTGGGGTCGGTGTAATAGCTGCCAATGAAGTGGAAATGTCACCGTCCCCTTCAACAATTTTCTGACTTTCAGATATTTTAAGTGGAGCAAACTTCCCATCTCTGCCCCTGTGTCTGTGTTTCTGACGCTGCCCGATCAAACTTTTACGCCTCTTTTTTACTTTTTTCAGAGATTTCTTTTGTAGGCACAGTGTCTTTGGATCGCTTACTTGACTTTCTTCCACCAAAGCTGGCTGACTATCTATCAACTGAATGTCGGTTTCCTCTTTTACCAGTAGCTGTATCCGCTCTTCTTCCACTGACACATCGTCCTGTTTTGCCTCAGGCTGGGTGCAATCTTTTGTTTCTGGCTGACTGACTTCTGTTACTAAAGGCTGAGCATCTTCCTTTAGTACATCTGCGATAGTAGCTTCAACTGTAGCCAACTCTGCACTGACAGCGGTTTCAGGAACAACAACAGGCTTCTTCCTTTGAACAGACCTCTTTTTCCCTAGTTTATTATTTCTACATCTTTTAGGTTTAGAAGGCACAGGCAATGGTTTGGCCTCTTTGATCTGTGGTTCTACCTCACTGTCCACATTTGGTGGAGAAACTTCAACTGGCACTGGTGAGGGATCATCAACAATCTTTAAGGAATTCTCTGCAATCTTTACGGAATCCTCTGCAATCTTTACGGAATCATCAGCGATCTTTGAGGAATCATCAGCGATCTTTGAGGAATCCTCTGCAATCTTTGAAGAATCCTCTGCGATCTTTGAAGAATCCTCAGCAATCTCTGAGGAATCCTTGGCGTAATTTGAGGAATCCTTGGCGACCCATAAGGAATCCTCAGCGATCTTTGAGGAATCCTCGGTGATCTTTGAGGAATCCTCAGCAATCTTTGAGGAATCCTCATGAGGAACTTCAGTGGAGTTTACACTGGTCATCAGTGAGGGTTCCTCAGCCAAATCCTGAATGGAGTTTTTAGGAAGACCATGTGAGCTGGAATCTCCAGTTGATGCCTGAAAGGAATCTTCCACATGCACCTGCTGTGCATCTTCATCCTGTGAACTCGTTCTAAGCCTCCGTTTCTGAGTGGTCACTGGCTTCTGACTGACAGACTTTGTTTGTGGTGAATCAAAGCTTAATGTCCTCCTCCTTAGTCTCCTGGTTGGTGTGACTTCAGTATTCAGACATGATGATAATTTATCCTCACTAATTTCACTTAGATCTTTCAGGACATCCTCTTTCTTTTCAGACACAGGACTAACTTGCTGAATTAAAAAGGATGGTTTTGAGCTTTTATGTTTCCCAGGAGAGGAGACCTTTTTGATCTGAAGAGGTGGAATTTTCCCACAATCCATTTTAGTCACTTCTTGAGGAGGTGTTTCATTTTCATGTTCCACTTCAACTTCTACCTGCAAAGTGGACTTTTCCTCAACTGACACATCAGCCTTGTTTTGGGAATCTTTCTCATTACTGTCCAAGCTTTTACTCTCCTGTGGGGCTGAATTATCTGGTTTTGATTTTTTATCCATCACCATCACACTCTTCTTGACACTCGTGTCAAAAAAAGTGGACTGATCCACTTCACTCACAGTCTTCTCTGTTACTTTGACAGTGTTTTCAGAACTATGTGTCTGACTTTCTCCCTTCACTAATGTTAAAGTCCAGATAAATTTTTTTCTCTGTTTTTTCTTTCGAGTTGAGTTCTTCCCACTGCCCTGTGGATCATATTTTGGATTTCTGATCTTCTTCAACTTTAAACTCGGGACCCGCATTTCCTCATTTTTAAAAGGCAAACTGTCCTTGGATTGCGCAGCTAAATGATCAGTCTCTGTGGGTGATGGGCCGTGGTTTTCTGGCACTGTAGTATCCTTATTCAACCTCTTGCTTTGCCTTCGTCTGTCCTTCCTCGCTGATGGCTTGGTCTCCACTGTTTGAGAAACTTCCGGCTTTGACTCCACCAGATGGGCATCACTTTTACTCAGACTTTCTGGTTCAGCTGCACTGCCTGAGACTTTTTTACTCAGTGGGGTGGTGACTCTATTGCTTCTGCGAATGACTTGCTGATTAACTTCAGAACCTCGGTCTGACACAGTTTCCTTATGCTTTAATTTCATTGCATTCCTTTTTGGCTCCACAGCCTCGCTCTCCTTTACAGTGTCAAGTTGATCAGCTGATTTTCTCTCTTTTGATTTTTGGTCATCAACCACAACTTTGGCGTCAGTCTGGCAGACTGGCTCTGTTGTCTTTGAAGCAGATCTCCCACGCCTTCTTCCAGGTACAGTCCCCCCTCCCTTATCTTCTGTGCCATGTTTATCCTCATGAGGTTCAGTTTTTAATTTGACATGAGCACTGGAAATCTGGTCACCCTGAATGTCCTTGGCTTTAGGCTGATCCTCGATTCCTTTTACCTTCAGCTTCTTAGCAGATTTTTTATGAGGCTCCTTTACGGTTTTCATTTTCTTTTTGGCCACCAACTTAATAGTAATCCTTGGTGCTGCTGATGAGGCTCCGCTTTTAGTGGACTGTCGATCCATAGTGTTTTTTCGTTTTGAACCTTTCCTGTGATCCTTTGCAGGCTCTGCTTCAGGAGTTAAGCCATGCGTTTCTTCCAAAGATTTTACATCCTTTACAGGATCAGGTGGGGTAATATCTGCGTCTGCTGCTGGCGTTTTAAGCGGTAGCTTCTCACTTTGTCGTTTAGATTTTGTGTTGACAGCATCACCTACAAAACAAAAAGATTTTAAATATTACAAAAAAATTCATGGCTCCTCCAATGAATGCAAAACTGGGAATCAAAAACAATCCTACATTATATTGTGCTGCATACTTCGTCTAAATGTGTGTACTGTGTAAAACTTACAATAAATGTGTAATATGACGCAGTGATACATTTTTCCTTACCTTTGGAAGGGTTTTGTCGTGACCATACAGGTCCTTTGGAGCTTTTTCTCTCAGCTTCAAATCCTCTGAAGTCATCTCCCTTGAAAAGTAAAAACAGATATTTAACACTTGAGACAAAGTTAACACCTCTGCTGGAGGCTGCCAAACCATCAGCAAAACAATAACTTTAGTGTTTTAGTTTACAGCATTCATTTTGAATTCAAGAGCATGGCATTAGCTGTATCCACTGAAGATGGAGGAACACTGAAAATGACACTGACAGTTCTATATGAAGAATGGATTCATGTCCTGCATAATGATTTTATCAATAAACCTAGCATAACAAAGTACATTTATCTTAGCATTCTGAACCAAAAACTACATCAAACAATAATAAAAATTGGTTTGGTTAAGACATTACATCAATTATATCAATGACAAACAATGGACAATTGATTTCATACCTTCACATTCAAACCAACGCTTTTCATTCATCTCATCTACGTTGTATTACATTAACATGAACAGGTCCTGCATAAGTAACAAACAGAAATCAATTTAACTACTAGGGGGAACTCTTCCTGAACTTTTTATGATGCAGTTGCATGCAGACTAGAGTATATTCCACCTCATGCAAGATCAGAACTCTACAACCTTTGCATGAATCACACTGGAGCAGCTAGGATGAACTCCTACACTACCTACAAACAACTGCACAGCAAGGTAGGTCTGTAATTACGATTCCCTCCAACTACTGTACATCTCCCACATGCCTGCAGCTGTGACCCGGAACCCTGCAAACCGCTCAGATCAGGAGCATACATTAACGATTAACGTTGCATGTGTGTTGTAACGAGCTTTGTGCCCTTACATGCGTAACATAGTAATAGTGAGCTTTCGGTTCCAGCAACAAGGGTGCAACTGGCTTTGGCACACTTCTGCACCACCATTTAAACATGTCGTGTTTGGTATCATTAGCTAGCAGTTAGCAATCTCCTCATCTCGAAAGCATTTAAACTCACTTCAGTCTGCAGAAAAGCTAGCCAGAATTAAAACGTATGCCGACGAGAAGGTTCCTATAAGATCCGTATGTGCTGTCTTATTCAAACAAGTTAAGCAGGCTACTGTGCCCGCATCTGGACAGCGTATGAAAACAGTACAGTTAGCCGTTAGCCGCTGTGCAGCGTACAGAGGCGCTAGCTCTCCCGTTCTTTGTGTTCGCTACTATTAGCTAGCTGCTACTCTGGCCCGATAACGAGCGGGCCATAACGTTATATGAAATAATTACGATGCCTGTTTACAAATTGGCGTACTCTCTCACTTGCTTTAAAAAATATATTTTACTCATGTTTTCACACTCTAATATTTTCACCTAACATTACATAATAGTAATTGAGGGAACAGTGCTAATGTAACTTCCCTGCTGCTTTGCTAAAGTGGTATTTTGTGTTGCGGCTGTTCATTAAATGTCATGGAAAGCTACACTAGGCTAACGTTAGCTAGCATGAAATGCTGCTACAAATGAAGCTAAAGTTAACGTTAGCCTAGCGAAAGGATGTTGACATTTCTCCATGGTACTAACCAGTCACACTGCTGTGGACAGCACGCATTCTTACACATTTAACAATCACACAAAATGTGAGAAGATGAAATAAAGATACTAACTCCTGGTTCGGTTTGGGACCTCACCTCTTCACTCCCACTAGAGCTGTATCCAGCCTGGCCAAGGGTCTGGTGGCTCGCCTCTATCCCAAGTAAGCGCAAGTGAGACTGGTCTTCGTTTAACGATAGAACCAGGTTTGCGGGCCTTGGCCCTCCGTTAGTCACATCATCAGCTTCTAAGCCTGATCGTCCGAGTTGCCATCGCTTCTCGGAGCGCAAACGACTGCGTGACGACCAAGGCCGACCGGGGAAACGACCTCTGGCCGTAGCGGTTCCACCTTGGCCTCCTACGGCAGCCGCGGTTGCTGATCCGCATCCCGCTGCCGCCATCATTGCTTCAACAACAACACACACCGACGGCTAGCACTTCGAGGAGAGACAAGAGGGAAGGCGCGAGATGGGAGGGGGGAGCCGCAATGCAGCACGGGAGAGTGAGTTTTTTTCTTTCAACGAGGCTACAATGGAAGGGGAAACAGGGTCGACCTCTGGTGGTGATTGTACGTCAAATCTCCATTCAGAAATGTGTGACTGACTACATCTTAAACTATGTCACTTCGCGCACATGGGAGGAGTTGACCTAGAGTGCCTGTCAGAAAGCTTTCTGCAAGGGTGAAGGTTTGTTTCAACATTTGGGGGGGCGCATAGGCTATAAAATAGGGGGCAACACCACCAGACAATTTGAGCTTCAAAAACTAAAATTTCCTGCATTTTGGTGAATTTTTATGCACCAATTTGTGCCTTATCTGCATTAATTTATAATGTAGGCAAAATATATTTAATATACCATGCCACGTTCATCTTTTTATCAGGGGAAACACATATGTGCCTTTCTGGCAGAATTATCTTAATTTCACCCAAACTATGATTTTCTTTTTCTCTCTAAAGCTTAACCAAGAAAATACTTTCTGACAGAAAGTCCTCCAGGCAAACTTCTCCCAACACTAAATGCTAGATAGATACAGGTCTAATGTTTGCTTGCAAGAATCTTAATTCCTCTGATGACAACAAAACCTATTCACTAATTTTTTATATATATATATATATATATGTATATATATTCTATATTGTATCCCTATATGTTATTTTTGATTTTTTCTCTTCATTAAAGTTTAAAAAAGAAAGAAATTATCTGGTAGAAAGCCACTTGCTCAGTACACTTTACAGACAGATAAACAGACAAATAATAACAACAAAAATAAAATAAAATAAATCATGCAGACAAATAAAGAATTATTATCCCTATAAGTATCCCTATATGATGAGCATCATAGGGAGCCTCCAATTATGATTTTCATCACTAACAACTGTCTCTCCATGATTGTGCACCTGATAATAACAAACATATATTTTTTAAAGAACATAAATTGAGGGGGCGTCGGTAGCGTAGTGGATAGTGCCGGCGCCCCATGTACAGAGGCATTGCCTTGCTGCAGTGGCCGCAGGCTCGAATCCGGCTCACAGCCCTTTGCTGCATGTCAGTCCCCACTCTCTCTCTGTCTCCCCATTTCACCCTCTGTCCTGTCAATAAAGGCAAAAAGCCAATAAAAATAATCTTTAAAAAAAAAGAACATAAATTGAGAGTTAAATGTTGCAAGACTTTCCAGACATGTATACGCAATCACATAATACATTAACACGGCCCCAAATTCACTTTAAAGGTTCATCAGTACCTCTCTTAAACAGTTTTAACGCAGCTGATAATTTAAACTTCATGAAAGTACATTTATCACAGAGCTGGCAACTGAGTGCAGGCCTTTATTATTCTGTTCAACAGTCAGAACAGTTATAATTGGGAATAGGAGAGTGTCTTGATTTCTGTAAACAACATACAGTACATCACCACCTTAAAATCAAACAGGTCTCTATGAGTTTGGAGTATTAAATTATTCAGGATGATGGGAAAGGGGTTAGCAGTTTCTCCTGTTTATTTAAAGTTGATCCCATGATAGGAAAAAGAAGGTGGCTCTGAAATAATTTCTAATTTAATAATACAAGTGGCATAGCATTTGGAAAGGAAGGCTTAATCTTTAATCAGTCCGGTCACAATAAACCTCTGTCAGAGGAAATAGAATGCAGAACAGAAAATAAAGATAAACAGTTACCACATTTTGGTGGTCTGTATGCCCAGGCTATTCACATTGCAATACAGTAGATGGCAGTGTGCCTCTTTATCGTCAGCAGAAGAAGCTCATGATGAAGGAAAGGAAGATGCAGAAATAATCATCAGTGAAATATATAGTGTAGATTTATTTTGTTAATTTTCAGCTCATAGAAGGAAATATTGTTGCAGGATAAACTGGCTGTGGAAACCGTATAAAGGTGAGCAATACAGACTATAGCCAATGATAAATAGAGCAAAATCTCTTCATTATTAATTATTTGATGTTGCCAGAAAATATGAGCTCTTTTAGAGTAGGAGTATTTTATTTATTTATTTATTTATTTATTTCTTGTTTTTGTTTTCAAAGTGGCACAGTTCAGATCTCTTAATTGCCATCCATGTTTCAGATTTGATCAGAAACAACAAATTTGGAACAGCATATGTGACTAAACACCTTAACACAAAGCTATTTCAAAGCTTTGCACAAAAACATTAGAAAAGGCCATTAAGTGGACTTTTAGGAAAGATGATTTTGTTACACCGGATGTAAATATGTGAAAAGAAACATAGACTACTAAAGGCTTAGATTAGAGGTAAATTGAGTATCAAAGAATTGTTAAACAGAAGTATCTACTATATCTTATATTTATTAACCCTCAGGATACACCCCCTCCACCTGTGAACCGCTTAGTCACACACTCCGGTACAGCAGGTGGCGCTATGCAGTACAGATTAGCGGATGCTTACCATTTACAACAAAGGGGACAGGCGAAGAAGAATGTGATCTCGCAGTCAGTAGAAGAAGAAGAAGGAGGAAGTGATTTTTGTGTCTGTTTAGTTTTTTTTTGCGACGATTCTCTTGGCCTTACGAATACCAGGTAAATTACCACAGTCATGTAAATTATTTTAGTTTCATAGAAATATTGATAAAGACTTCATCCAGAATCTGGGGACCGACTGAAGTCACAGCCACGGCTATTTGTAGCAGTCGGAACAACCTACTGTTGCAGTGCTGAGCTAACGAAATGCTAACGGTAGCCTGAGGTGCCTCCCGAGTCATCTGACAATTCAATCAGGTCACCGGCTGCTTTATTGTTCGGATTTTATAGTGTCTTTGAGATTACTTAACTCAGCCATGTTTAGACCAGTAACTTCAGACGCTCGCGGTTTAAACGGAGACATAACAAGCATCGCCGTTGTCACAAAAGTTTCATGTCTTTGGGTTGTTTGGAGATGGTTCTGGACTATAACTTGACTTTATTTTTTGTGATGCAGGATCCACACTAATTCACAATGAACCTGGAACGGCTGCCCAATGAGGAGAAACTCAGCCTGTGCAGAAAATATTATTTAGGTGAGTGTACTTAAAAAGTGAATCATGACAGAAGTGACTTTACAAACATCTTCATATTTTGCCTTTACTGTTCCTTTTTGTTTTTTAAATTCAGGGTACATGCAAGTAGTGTTAACACCTGCCTTCAGTGGCGTGAGGTGGTTATGATTGGCCCCAATGCTCCCTAGTTACTAGTTATGAAGTACACACAGACTTACTAGGCGTATATATGTTTTACCCACAATGTGTCATGCTACCACTCTAATGTTATATCTGCCTGCAGATGTGCCCAGCTTGTCACTCTTGAGAGAATTTGCACCTAAACTAGCTACTGTAAATCATATCGTGATGTTGCATGATTAAACAGAGGCAGATATTGGACACCAACACACAAATTACCCAGCAATCATCAGTACACATCTGTATATGACAAAAACTGCAAAAGAAAATAGGACATTATAAGTTTAATTTAGTATATTAATACTAAAAAAAACAACAAAAAAACAGATAACCATGATGGAGATGGGTTTACCTTTTTGAGGGCATATATAGAAAATCGCACCATTTTTGATTTACCTTGAATTCTTCTTTGAACACACGCTTATTTCCAGGTGGCAGTCTGGCCCCTCCACCCCACAGGCCCCTGCACTGTCTACATTGCCTCAATAAGTTGTACATTTAGGTTAAAATGATCTGATGCATCATATTTATGTGAGAGTGAGGATAGGCTAACAGTGACTGGGAGTCTTGTGTAAACCAAAGTATGAGCACCTTGAGTACATCTGCTCTCATATGAAGTAGTAACATTCAGTGGTATTGTCAGTGATGGTGTTTTTTGATCTGTTTATTTTTTTCAGGTGGCTTTGCATTCCTTCCATTCCTCTGGCTGGTCAATGTTGTTTGGTTCTTTAAGGAGGCTTTTGTAAAGCCAGTCTACACTGAACAGCTCCAGATCAAAACTTGTAAGTATTAAAACTGTTACTTTTCATACATGATTTTACAAACGTATGAGCTTATTCAAGTTTGACAAAACTATGCATTCAGAAACAGTATCTGTAATGTTCATGTCTAGTTTCCCAAAGTAGCTGCTGTGGATTCAACACTTACAGGACTCAATTCATTCACTCGTTACATTTTTAAACCAGTCAAGACCTTGAGTAAAAACCTTAATGCAAAGGTTCTACATTTTGTTTTTTTAGGGGTGGGAATCACCAGAGGCCCCACAATATGATATTACCACGATACCTAAGTCACAATGCAATATTATTGTGATTTCAAATGTATTGCGATATGCTGAGTATCACAATAACATTTTTTTTTTTTATTATATTGCAATTCAATTCAACCCTTTTTTCAACTGTAAATTATGTCCCCAAAAGAAAACTTCATCAACATCTGTTTTATCTAATAAGATAAAGTTTTCAATCTGTTCATCTCACTTCATCTTTTGCAGCAGCAAAATGTATCTATTGGACTGAAAAAGAAATTCATTATACTATTTTGGTAGACTACCAAAAGATTATTTTTCATTTGTAATAGTATTAATTTATATGATAATATTATCGATACTTGCCGTCCATGTAATGATATGATATGATATTGCCACACAAAATATTGCAGTACTATGCTGTCTCGAAAAATGCAAATGGCCCTATGTGGAGCCAGTGTTTAGTTTGTCCATTCTGTTCGACTATAGAAATATGAAAATTACGAAAACACAACCATTATTATTTTCAGATGTTACGAAAAACATATTTATTGTATTATACTCCATTTCGGCCAATATATATCCCCCCAAATCCAACACACTGGATCTTTAAACCATGGAGGAGATAGGAAGGCTTCTTTAGGTAAAAAGAGTTGATAAAATGTTTCCTAAGCAGAACTAAATATTGATTGAATATGCCTTTTAATATGAAACTTTTGTTTATAGAAATCCTGTTTCCACATACATGAAAAATATATCAATAGAACACCTGAGAATTTTTTTTCTCCTAACTGTAGGATTTTGTTTGAGGGACAATACTAAAAAACATTTGCCTCATTATGCATTTTGAATACTTTATTGTCTTTATACATATTGATATATATTATATTCTGGGAAAATTATCACAGTATTAATTTGATCCATTCTTAAACCTAAACCTATGAAATACTGTGGGACAAAATATGCATGGTGCATTTTAGGCTAGTTAACATTAACAGACTCTGGAGCTTTCTTCAAATAAGGATGGTGAATGTTCTAGTGATAAATATTTTCTGTTTGAAAAACAAAAATATTTCCGTACATAAATGAGTGCCACTATTGACACTTTTGATTTAGAACACATGTTGCACTTTATAAAACTCTATCAAACAGTATATTTGCAATGTTATGAGCTTTATGTTTTTTAAAGAAAGGTTTGGGCAAAGGTAGTTACTGATATATTATTCCTGGATGTCCATTATTTTAATACCAAGTGTCTCCTGTGTGTTTCTCATCTAGACGTGAAGCGGTCGGCCCTGGGGTTGCTGTTATGGGTAGCAGTACTCACCACATGGATTACTATTTTCCAGCACTTCAGAGCAGAGTGGGGGGAGGTGGGAGATTACCTCTCCTTTACTATCCCATTGGGCATTCCTTGAGACATTTTTCCTGTGTCAGGTCTTTTGACTATAACTAATGATCCACTATATTGGACCAAAGAATTCTCCTCCTTTAACTACAGTGAAAGATTCTGGTGATTTGTCTGGTCTCTGGAGCTAAATTCAATGGCTGAGAAACGTTAAAGTAATCGCTCATGTCTTCAAAAGATAAATGCTGTAGGATTTGAAAATTCATGTTTTTGTGCGTGCCAATGCATTTGAGAAAGTTCTTTGGTTTTAGAGTAGGCTGATTAATCTTGTATAGCAGACGATGTCAACTGTCATGACAGTATCTAATGATGAAGCTGGATGTGCTTTCAGGAGCTCGAACAATAGATTCAACAAACTGTTTTTTTCCTTTGACTAAACTGTGGAGTTAAATGTTGATGTGTGATTGTGCACCCCAAACAATTTTTACCTGTGTATGAATGATGGATTAAAAAAATCAAAACAATAATGTCTCCAAGTCATAATGTTTTTCTCCATGTATGACTTTTCCCCTGGCAAGCACTCATACTCCTGTTGGTATATCATTATCCCACTAGGATCTATGAATCTCTATGAACTTGTTTGATGACACATTGATGAGGAATTTCCTCCATATATATACTCCTAATATTTAGCATTGTTACAGAAGGCTCCTAAAGTCTGTACAATCACTGGCGCCTGTTGTGAAACCCAATACCTTAATCCCTCCAAATGTTGCCACTTCCCTATCATCCCATGAGTCATAATATAATCAGTGCCATTTTTAGTCTCTCCAGTCAAAGTTTAAATGACAGGTTTTACATTACTAACAGGGAGACCATGTGCCGGCTGCATAAAGTGCTGACCTCATTAAAGCGTGCCAAGAACAAGTCAGAAGTATCGGCATGTACTTTTATGATGCAGGGAGTCCCTTAATAAAACTGATATATGAGGAGTAAACCAAAGGATCCTTCTATGGACATTGTTTCCAAGTGTTGTTGTGCTTTATGTGTGTGTACTGAGCGAAGTTATGGAAAGTAAGTACATTTACTCAAGTACTTTGAGTACAATTTTGAGTATCTTCCATTTCATGTTGCTTTGTATTTCACTACATTTAATGGAAAAAATGTGCTTTTTAAACTGCATTTATTTGATACAATAAATTCATAAAAAAATTATTTAATCAGCTTGAAAAAATGGATGTGGCTACAGTTACATGTTAAACTAACCAGCTAAATGTTTAAGGGATACTTAAGATTTTTTGAAGCAGGGTTGTATGGGTTACTTATTTATAGTTAGAGTATTACATAAAGTAGAAGTCACACTCTCAGTTAGGAGAAGCAGGCTGGGGTCCGACATAGAAGCTCAGCAATGTAATGCTGTGGATAGGGGTCAGCATCAAAACATTTTAGACACCTAAAAAAATCCATATCCCTGTAAGTGTATACTATATTTAGAGTATTTTCACAGCTTTACCTCTCCGTCAGACAGCACGTTCAACAGGGAAGTCAATAATGGCTTCATTTCCCCATCTATGCTCTTGTCAAAGCCACCAGACTCCATTGACAAAAACTGTAATTTTAGCTCTCTTAACACAGGAGCTGCTGCTCTACCACTGCTTCTATCAGTTACGTGTCAATGTGAGACTTTGTTGATCCAAACTAGCACTTTCAAACACCATGGTCACACAATAATAAACAAAATAACTGATCGAGGCAGTGGTAGACCAGAGGCCTGTGCTACAAAGCAGGATTTGGAGTTAGCAAGGGAGCGTGAGAGTTAACTCTGTACCATGAAGCTGGTTCTTCTTTTAGCGGGATAAATCACCATGGCAACTTATGCTGAACAGCTAACCTGCTCCGAAACAGTTTATGTTCAGATTATGGGATCGCAGCCTGTCACCAACCCCACCTCTGACCAATCAGATCACTGAAGAAAAACGTATCCGTGGGCAAAAGTGTGGAGTCTCAGGTAATAAAGAGGATCCTATAAATTGTTACAGGTCAGTAGAATTATTTCATTTCATTTTCCACTCTGATTCCATCACTGCAGCTCAGAATAACATGAGACACCTGTGTGATGAGAACTAGGAACAAAGATAATATTTTATCAGAAAAATCATCCACACACGTTAATTGGCTCCTGTTATTATAAATGCAACAATATGGTCAGATAGACCTCATCAGTCATTAACTAGGCTACTATTCCACCCTTTACTTCAGTAGCAGAAACAGTCTGCTGTTACTGTAATGTGATTCAGGTGACATATTCAGACTAGTTTCTTCATCATCCGAGTAAATGGCAAAAAGTACTCTATACTAATGTCACACACAGCCTGGTGATACCTACAGGTAATTTAAGTCCCGGCAGATGGTGTATTTTTGGATCGTATTTACTACAATTCTACATTTTCCGTACTAAGATTACAGAGTATCGTTTACATCCTGTGTCATTGACATTTTACTGTCTCGCAGTCCCAGGCACTTTTAGTACCGCGTTATCTCATATCATATGAAGCAGCCTCCTTCCGTCATGGTTCTGATGATGTTGCTCATGATAAACAACTCCGCCTCTTTAACATGAACACGCTCATGGCTGGGTAGGAAAACTCAGAGTTGACTGAACTGGTTGATAACCAGCTTTGTACAGTAGTACCAGTTAACCAGATGTTAGGGTTAATCAAACCAGATAATGAAAAGATATCCTGGGTAAGTTGAACTGGCTTCGTACAGGCCTCAGAAGCACCTGTGTTCAGCAATGTGAAATCACTGTTTTACTCAATGAAGTCTAGCTTTAAAGAGAGTGATATGACAGCTTCATTATCCCACTGGAATTCACTGTCTGACAGTAAAGCCCTGTTTCCACCGAGCAATACAGTACCGTTCAGTTCAATTTGGTACGCTTTATTTCCGTTTCCACTGTGAAAAGTTGTGGATGATACCAATGGAACTGTTCTGTACCATCCCCTTTTTTGGTCCCCCCTCTGTTGGGGTACCTAGCACACAGATCTGGTACTAAAAGGTGGAGCTGTGAACACTGCAGTCTGTTGATTGGTCAATAGCGGACGGTCACTCTGCTCAGGGCTGAGTTGTGGCTGGTTTTGAGGCTCATGTAATCACTGTTCATACCATGGAGAGTTTTATACATTAGTTAACTGTAACAATAAAATGACAGGATGTTTTGCTGCCTCTTGCAGCAGCTGGAGTTGGAGAAAAATAAATTACTTGGCTGACTGCTGGCGGCTTTTAAGGTGGAACGTTTACTTGTAAATGTTAGTCAATGTATGAGCTGACGACATGAATCTATCAACACACCTTAAAATTCACTGTGACAACTTTGACCATTACTTAAGCTTTTCTATGACATGCACTTTTAGTAATGAGTGGATCGTCAAGGGTTTATATATAAATACATATATATATGTATGTATTAATTTCGACGGATTATGTGAGCTGCATATAGCCCACTCCTAAAAAAGCATTGTGGAGCGTAGTTCCTGTGGGCTCCGGCAACACTAAACCCCAGAGCTTGCCTGAGAAGGACTAAATGCACAAACCCGCTACTTTTAAATATCCCATGGAGAGAGACTCTCACTGCAGCCTGTTCTATTTTGTTCAGAAAATGTCAGCGTGCAACCCTGTCCTGTGGACGATAAACGAGGTGCAGACTTCCATCTGTCACCAGTAATGAGGAAATACAGTGAATGCTGGATGGAGCAGTGAATGACAACAGCCCCGCCCACAATTAAGAGTACTGTTTGGGGTGGAAACACTAGGGTCTAGGTACCATGTCTGAAGGGTTACTTTTGGTTCCAAAGGTAGCATAGTTAAAGTGTTTGGTGGAAACGGGGCTTAAGGTACAGCAGTGAAAATATTCTGAATATAGCACACACTAAAACTGATATTGTTTTTTTCTTGGTGTCGCAAATACTTTTGTCGCAGACCCCTCCACAGCAGTACATTACTTTGCCTCTATGTAGGACTCCAGCCTGCTTCTCCAAACTGGGGGCGTGCCGACTGACATCCAGTGTATGTAATATACTCCCTATAGATAAGTACTTCATACAACTACAATTTTAAAAAAATCTGAACTATACCTTTAAGTAGTTAAATTTAGCTTCACCAAGACTAACTAGGCATTTAAGTGCTAGTTATGATAAGAATATACAATAATAAAACAACCACAGGTCCCAAATTTTCTGCATTATGGATACTTTTAATTTTGATGCTTACTCATAAAGCTTCTTAACTGAGCTATTGAACGCAGGGATATTTTCACACTGAGATATCTCTACTTTTACTTCATGATCTGTATCGTTGCTCCACTGATGTGATGGTACGTGATGGGGGGAAAACACACGTGCACCGGCATGTGACGTCCCTGCTGTCACTGTCTGTCTGGCACGAGGGTCAACAACATCTCTTTTGAACTTATTTTTGGACAGACCTGCCTTGACAACCGACCTTAAGCATATATTACCTAACAGGTCTTTGTGAGAAAACGTGTTTCAAACCGTTTGTTTCAATGTGTGCTGGTGCCATCAGGAATAAACTGCCGGCTGCGACTGCTAATGACCATTAAACACGTTAATTGCCAATAAGCCCGCGACAGCTGCGTCACTCCCAAAACAATACACCCAGATCCTATATAGCCCTGCCTGCTCACCCAAGGGTACGCATCCAGAACATAACAGAGACAAGGTGCCCCACTATGAATTCCCAACTCATTATGCAACTCCAGTATAAAACACACACACCGTTAACACGTCCGTCACGTCAAGCATCCAGATAAAGAGGAGCTTGGAGTCAGACAGACTGGCGCATCATCCCTCCTCTCATTTCACACAGGACACAAGCAGTTAACCAGGGGCTGTCCGTCCTGCCAGCACTCTAACTTGGTCAGGGAATTTAAGCAGAGGTAAGCTGTGGCCAGAGCTGAATGCAAAGTAGTCTGACATAGCCTCAAGTGCTGTCAACTCAACTCTCTTTGTGTTTTAAGTCTGCTTTTTAGAAATGGACTTCATCCTGCCACCCACTCTGCCAGCTGGGGGTATCCCATGGGAGAAGGTTTTACCACCTCTTATTCCTCGGCTGAATGGGACTTATGGGCAACATAATTGGTCCCCGAAACTACTCTTACCAGAGACTGATAACACCAGCTCTGCAGAGGTAAGTCATTTTAAATTACTATAGCTACAGTATATGTGGCAAAAATGTTCATAAGTTGTTTTATTTTGGCTCAACTGAACTGCATGAAAACACAAAACAGTCAGTGATACCACATAATCTTTTACCATAACTCGTTCATTGGAGTATTCCCCTCATTTTTGGTGAAAAAATATAGATCTCGACAAAAAAAATCCTATCTTAAGCTTCACTTGGTAGTTTTTTCCAGAACTTTTATCTTCATCTTAGTCATCTTCAACTCATAAAAACTTTCATATGCTGTTAAAAGCCCATGAAAAGATAATTAGAACATTTTTGTCAAGTTTCCATGGTCAAGAATGAACTCTGACGAACACTTAACCTTTTACCATGATAACTTGTCAAACACAATATTACCCTAATTGTTTAAGCTTACCAAAAAAAAGAAAGAAATCCTATCTTAAGGTTCACTTGGCAGTTTTTCCCAGAACTTTCAACATCATCTTAGCCTTCAACTCATAAAAACCCTGATATGCAGTTAAAAGCCCCAAAAAGGACAGTAAGAGCATTTATATCAAGTGTCCAAGGTCAAGAATGAACTTTGATGCTCATATATCATAAGGATATCTATTCAGTGCTTAGTGGCAAGGGCTTTTTGGCTGTTTATTGTGCTTTGAGGGATTTTATCTCCATATAATAATACACAGTGTTTCGTCTCATGTCGGTAGGTGAACTGTGACGACAGCGGTTTTACAGTTCAAGTGGATGTGAAGCACTTCAACCCAGAGGACCTCATGGTCAAAGTGATAGGAGACTTTGTGGAGGTGCAAGGCAAGCATGAAGAAAAGAAGGTTCGTATTCTGGGAGGAGCACTGCTGTGTTTTTTGGTTTACGTACCCTACAATAGTTCTGATTTAACTTGTATTTATCTGTTTTATTAGAAGGATGGCCCAGGGGTTACGACACGCCAGTTTAACCGCCGCTACCGAATCCCAAAGGGAGTGGACACCATGGCTTTGGAGTCAGCAGTCTCTCCAGATGGCATTCTCATCATATCTGCACCGATGCTGCACACCCACGACTCCAGAACCCTGACTTCATCACAATAATAGCAAACATTAAAATCTCTGTCATCTTCACCATGTATGAAAACGAATGCAACAGAAGCCTTTAAGAAACACACAGGCACATACAGAAATAACTTCAGGCTCCTTCAATCACAGCAACACTCGGCCCATGTGCCAAAACACTCGTTTGTTTGGTTCCTGGCACCGTTCTAATATTCCCTGCTCTCTGAGGTTTGTATATACTGCTCTGCTATTACTCACCGATGTTACATAATGTTTCAAGGAACCAGTCTTTGTAAATATTCTGCGTTCGAAAGATCAAACTGCTGTTTGTTTTTTTCGAATTTGCAACTTTTTGTAAAAAGCACTGCGTTGTGGTTGTGATTAATGATGCACGCAAACATATCTCTAAACTCTTTAATGTGGAAATGTTTCTTCAAAAATGAAAAAATAAACTTTATTTCTTTATAAAAAACAAAACAAAACATCAAGTGTGTCTTCTCAGTGTTCAAGTAACTTGTCGCTCCTCCAGGAATCCATTCAACATAGAGTCCACTTCACTGAAAGGAAAAAATGCAGATTATTTTTCTGGAATTTGGTGTGATATGTGATTCAAATAATATTATAGGAGCTGCATTTCATATGATTTTAAGAATAACAGCCTTCCAGAAACAACATAATTTTATATAAATGATGACAATCAATTTAGTTCATAGGTTATTATTTTTACCTGATCTGCTCCTTCACCCATTTTCTCTGCTTGCGGAGGACTTGTAATAAAGGGTCATCTTCAAACTCTTTTTCATCTGAATCTGAAAAAGAAGAACAGTACTGTTGAAGGTAACGAGGCAAGGACAGGGTTGATAATGGAATATTATCAGCATGTACACACAGAGTTGTTATTTAACTCCCCGAAGGCAGCACGAGTAAGGCCTACATTGAAATTTAACATGGATCACAAATGTTAGAGCGTGCACCAAAGACAGAGAAAGTTCTAGAGGTTTTGACCTCATGAATGTGGCATGTTGGGAATGTAAACTATTCACAGGTCAGAATATAGTCTCCACAATTAACTACAGGGTAAAGGTTGGTGCTCTTTGCTGCCATAAGCTCACCTTCAGCTTCTTGCAGCAGCTGTGAAATGACCTCTATAGAGTTCTGTGCTTTGCATGGAGGAACTGAGGACTGTGGAGGTGCAGGGGAAGTGCAAGGAGGAGAAACTGATGAGTCAGGGGTCCTCTGTGCAGGAGATGACACCAGCGTGGGGAACAATACCTCTGAAACTACCTGTTGGGGACCAAAGAGAACACCCTACTGGTTAATGCAGCTTTTTATTACCACAATGACATTGACCAAAAGATGTATGACATCTAAACAATACTAGATGTACAAAGTCATGGCAACACAATCAGGATTTGAGATAAATGGATACAGTATATTTAATGAATTATTGCCACTTTTTCCACGTCATTCTGACATGGTTAGAAATAAACACCTGTGTTTTAGGTTTGGATTTAACAGAATAATGTCTCGCACACAGTCCACCTCTTGAAGACAAATTGGAGGAACTCAAACGTGGGTTACGTGCATTTGATAATCACCTTGTGTAAACACCACAAGATTTATAAATCCAAAATTTTGAGCAGTAACACTGACATCTTTCAGTTCAACATACCTAACTCTGGCAGGTAGGAGTGGGCAATATGGCCCTAAAATAATAAAACGATATCTCAGGGTATTTTTGCAACAACCATATTCTTAATGATATGACAAATTAGTTTTAACAGTTATCATTAATTTAAGAAAACAGAATTGCAACAAAATAAGTGATATAGTTTTACATGTTAACCTAACAGTTTGCCTTCAAATATTCAGTGAAAACTAAACTGATCTCTCATTTCTTTAGTTTGTAAACAACAACAGTAACTTGGGAGTGAGATTCAGATTCTGTGTGCAATATTAATAGTTCAACAAAATAAAATCTACCACAAATTACACATTTGAACAGCTCCCAAATACAAAAAAAGTACCCTGGGATTTATATATATAAATCAACAGGTGATTTCCTTCTTTTAGCAAAATCCTAAATGACTGAGCTGTTTTCCCACCTGGACCTTTATGCTCTGCCATTTCTCCTCTAATCATCACGCTTTAACCTGTGACAGGTTGTTATGCTACAATAACTATTGCACATTCACATATATGTAGTTTTTTGTTGAGCCGCAAGCGGCACTTAGGTTTACCGAAGGTTTATGACACACTGACTCCTGTGTGCACACAGCGAGAGAGGAGAAGGAGAGACGCTGTGCTGCTGCCAGAGGAGCTGCTGAATGAGTTCCCTCTGAGCAGTAACTCACTAAAAGAGTCTGAGAATAAAACATTCAGGACGCCACAGTTTATTCCACACTACTGAAGCTGCTCCTCTTTTTGAACCACTGCCGAGTCGATATTAATTTCGCTTTCAGCCATGCTTGCTGTTGCTGTGGCTAACGGTATGACGTCAATATATCAACAAGTCGAAATATCGCGAGTATCACGATATTAATTTTTCATATGATGCTAAAAATTATACCAGTACTATCATGAACAAGATGATATGGCACACCCCTACTGGCAAGTCACCCAGATATTATGACAGCAGGAAACACATTAAGACTACTTAATAATGATCTGCGCTATTAGTTAATTAGTCAACTAATCGATTAATTATTATTGCTACCCTCTTTAGTCTACACCAGAAATACAAGTTGATTAAACAGTTTATTACAATTATTTGATTAATGAACAGATTTAAATGACATATTAATGCATATTTTGATGATTTTTTTAGTAGGATAGGCTGTCTGCTATGCAACACCATTCACGCAATAAGAATGCAGATTCCTTAGAATTTATTTTCGTGAGGTATATTGTTATCGATAAATTTTAATTATTCACTTTTATGTAGTGAGCTGTCATGTTTTGAAGGATAATGTGCAGTTTCACCATGCAAGGTGCAAAGTGCTGCACATCTCTGTGCTCAGAGTTTTTCTGACTTAAGGCCTGATTGACTAGACTAAGTTTAAACGTTGGGAAAAATTAGTTATTAGGAACATCCCTACTACACAGACAACATCAAAGAAAATAAATTGCCAACCTGTCCTAAAGCAGTGTGGATTGGAGAAGGGGGTGGCGCATTATCACCAGTGCAGCTCTCCCTGGAAAACCCCTGGCTTCCCTCCTGTTGCTGTTGTTCTGCCCTCGGCCTGACCTTTTCAGAAACTCTTTGATGTGAAGACCTCCTGTTTGTAGAGCCAGGACCATCAGCATGTTCCACATTCACAATATATCTGCAAAACATGTATATTAAGCACTCAGACTTGATTTTTTTTTACCCTGTGTGCATGTTTGGATACTACCTTGTTGTCTTCTGCTTTGTGTTGGACGTCACTGTCTTTTTCTCATTCTTCTTTGACTGTCTTGGCTGGGCTTTCTCGGTCTTGTTTCTCACAGATTTTGTGTCGTGATTAGGCTGCTCTCCTTGTATAGCTCCAGATGAAGCAGGTGGTGGGGATGGCACATGCTCACGAACAGGCTCATCAGTGAAGGTGTTCGTTGAGTGTCCAGGGACTTGGGTCTTTTTACGGACAACTTTGGTCTGAGACTCAGCCATACTGTCTGAAATGTTTGTTTTGATGGGACAGGGCAAGACATCACAGAGTAAATGCATGTGGGCAGGAACGTGGGCAACAGTCTGTGGTTGAGAGCCTGAAGGGCCAGAGAGGGCAAAGGCAGGGAAGTGAGGTGGACCTGAAGCTGGGGGACATGATCCATTGCCGTTTTCAGTTTGTGGCTGGGGAGTAGTGATGTGAGGATGTGTAGCTTTGTGTGACAATTCAGGAGGTTGGGTACTCTGGTGTTGCTAAAGATGATGCAAAAAAGAAGACATTAAAATGAATCTGCAAGCCTAGAATAAATACCAAACAAAAAACAATAAGTAAATATCATACAGTATGACTCAAACCTTGTAAGCCTGTCCACTGGCTGAGGGATGGCTTAAATTGGGAGCTTGCCAGCTAAATGTAGGACCATGAAGACTTGAGTTTTGCAGGGACGGAGGCCACTCCCTGGCCTGCTCAATCTTTCTCCTTAAACGCCACTGGAACAAGATGTCATCTTCCCGGCGTGCGGGGATCACCAGAGAAGGAATGACAGCGGATTTTTGGGAGGACACAGCTGGAACTGAGTCTGAACTGGCCTTCGCTGTAGATGTTAAGAAATACATTGCACAATATCACTGACACAGCAATAACGCTTAAAATATCAAGCATAAAAAAAGAGGAATCATCTTCTACACGTTGCATAAGAGGGAATGGCATTGAGCAAGTTGAAATTTTAAGTAACAAAATTTCATCTCAAAAATGAAGACTACTTGACACTTACCAGTAGATTTGATTAAACTGGGAATCAAAGGTCTCCGCACTGGCTCATCTACACTAACTGGAGAAGAGAAATCTGAGCATGCCAGGCCCTCTGAGCTGACAGGGACAGATCCATCACTCAGAGTACATTCACTGTTAGAAAGAAAAAAAGTTACCTACAATTGGAGGAATTCATTAGTTCATCATAAATATTACTTGCTGGTCTTCATACCCTCTCAGCAGAAGTCTGCTGGCCTTTTCTTGAAGGTGTAGTATCTCTGTGTCATCTAATTCACCCTGATATGTGTCTGACAAAACCTAAAAAACAAAGAGAACACACAGAACAACCAATAAGCCACAACTGTGCTCTTGATAGTTCAATATAAAAAACAATCCTGTCAATAAATAAAACTAGATGATTAAATTTGCAGCATTTGAGTTATCTGGCTTCACATTGCTAACAAATATATTGCAGTTCTTTTATAATTTTGTGAGGGTGATACATTTGACTGGAGCAGGCTGAACAACAGGCCATAAAAGTATCAAACATGGCTGCAAAAACGATGGCTCTTCAAGCATTTAGTAAACACGGAGGTTTCCAAATGGACATGTGGTGTGGTGTTGAAATGCAAATATTTATATGCACACTTGGTCGGTATAAGGTGTCCTGCAGATACTCTGCTTCCCGGGCATGCAGACAAACCTGGCATAAATCAGGGCACGGTGCAGACCAAATAATCCATTCTAACAGCATATGCAAAGAATATTAACCCAGATGAAATGGTATCTGGACACAAATACATGTTGTTTCCTACAAACAATGCACATGTTATTTTTATTTAGTAGATAAATACAATCACAGGCTATATCGTGACTCATTCTCAGTAAACTCACAAATGCACTCACACTGCATGGGGAAAGGGATCTGTCATGCTGACGCTGCCCAGCTGGATTGAAAATCTCAGGTCCATGGTCTGCCAAGAGAAAGGGATTCCACAGAAAAACTTTACCCGCAAGGTTTCTTTCCATATTGAAATTCAGGTGCTGTTTACAGTTAACAACTTCTACATTAAAAACCCTTAACTAAGAGTGTACCTTCGTCTGTTGCTTTAGTTGGTGTTGAACTAAAGGGGAAAGATGGGGGTGACATCCACCAAAAAGGCACTTGCTTCTCTCCAGTGGCAGAAGGCATCTGCTGGCGCTCCTCTCGACTCTGCGGTCGACCATGACGAAAGCGTTCTATGTACCTGGGAGGGCAAAGGTCAATGCTGTGATTCAAACAGTAACATAAAAGAACCACTGACCAGTGTCTGTGTCTTCCAGTCTTCACATCACTGCCATGTTTAGTCATGCCTCACATACTGCAAGCTTTCACTGTGAGAAAAAATACAGTTCGGGCATAAGCGCTGCTATATTTGAGGGTACGGTCTAGACTCTAGGAAACTAAAGCCTACTTTGCCATCACTGATTCCTGCTGAACTCCTCGCTCTGATGAAACTGTGGATTTGCCTGCTTTCGCACACTGTTTGGGTGTCTCCATGTCAGATGAGGTTGCACTGCTGATAGGAGAAGATCCACAGTCGGTGGAGGGCCAGGACTCTGTAAAAACAGGTTGTCCATCTGTGGCAGTAAAGTGTTGGTCACGATGCTCAAACAGTTGTTGGCTCTCTGGGATCAGAGTGTGTGAATTGGATCGCTTGTTCAGACGTACAGGACTCAAAGTCTGCAAAAGAACAATGAAGTGATAACCATTATTGCAATAACTTAGGAATGCAAATCAAATATTGCTGTGTGTAATCAAGTTTCCTTTAAAAACATACAGTTTTTTTCTTTTTATTTGACAGGGGCTGGTTGCGGGATGGGTGGTAGTGTGTCCTTCCCAATCTGGATGCTGGTTGAAAAGGATTCTGCCTTGTCAACACAGGTTCACTGCAAAAACAACACGTTACCCACTGTAACTATTGTTTAAGGTACTATCAAACCGTGATCTTAAGGTCTTACCTGGATTTCATTACAGCTTCAGGTTGTCACAGGTGAATCATAATAGCATAGAGGACAGGATGCTCAGAAGAAGTTGCTTCTGTGTGTATCTGGTTTGTGCCTTCCAACTTAGCTCTGTGACGATAAATCACAGCTGGGTCAACATGGCTGACAGACTGGGTTACTAAGGTCTTACTGTACTATAACAAACAATTTACTTAGACAGACGAAGACCACATTATCCACCGACCTTCCGAGTTGACCTGGCATGTCCACAAAACAAAGTTACCATGGAGCGAAACGTCAGCACGACACAAATTGTCCATAAAATAGCAAATTAAGATGCTACAGCGGGCACTATGAAGACATATTCATCTAATGAGTCCAAATTTGTAGCTATAAACATACATACTTTGCTAATTTTTCACAAATACAACATAGTAGAAGAAACCAGAAGAAAGCGTCACTGCTTGTGCCGATCGTTATTTACTACAAGACTTACAGCCAATGGGCGCCGAGTTTGATATGATGGACATACAGTTTAGCCAATTACATAGAACGTCGTCGCTGCTCAAGAGCCAATCAGTTAATAGGAAACCGGCAGCGCGCGGAAGAGGAAAGTCTGCAAATGTCCGTTGATCAAAACAAGCTAAGTTAGCAACGGTAATTTGAGCTAGTACGCTCGACGGTCCGAAATAAAATTAAAGCGTCCAGTTTGCAGTTTATTACCAGTGAATATATGGAAACCGCTGGGGGGACCTGTTAGATAGGTAATCGTTATAATGGGTAAACGCATATATCGTTGGGCGTAAGAAACTACGCTAGCTTAAACGTTTTCCAATGGTTAAAAGTGCTAATGCAGAGGGTGGCTAGCTGATTGGAAACCTAACCGCAGCTAACGTTAGCTAACGTTAACGTTAGCAAGCAACGTCCCGTACCTGTCCTACGATAGTGTTGTCAAATAACACAACATTAGCGTCAGTTACAAGTCGTTATCAACCAGAGAGTGTGCATTTAGATTTTTGTGATACGACAGTGAACGTGTGGTTGTAAAAGTCTGCATTTTCCCCAGTTAAATTTGATATATAACGTTAGAAAGGTGGAGATAATGCACCACGTCAAGATCAAGACTGAAAGGCCAGGTAAGAGGCTGCTTTTTAAGATTTTCACAAAAAATAACCTGTAATAAAACATGTTTTACCCCAAAGGTGTTCTGATTTAAATGTCCTCCCGGCCTAGCCCATTGTAACGTTAGTAGACATTATAGTCATTACCTTATTCAAAATCTATGAGAATGTAAAGCATGAAAAATGAGAATGTCACCTACCTTTAATATAAACCCCTCAATGTGGGTTTTCTATTCATTGTTTTTTCTATAAAACACCCACTGTTTATAACCTTTATCGTTACTTCTGCAGACATAGAGGGGGCTGGTGCACGCAGCAGATTGGATGCTGTGTTAAAGGGACTCGTAGAGAGGAGTGAGAATGAAAGGTCAGTAAAATTATCATCATTAAGATTTTAAACGCATTCAATGATTGTGATTACTTTTCAATCAGAGTCATATTGTATTTTAAACAGGGAGCAAAATGAGGGTGATACTGGAAAAATATCAGCGGACTCCTTAAACAAGTACGGATCAATGATTTTGATTTCACACATTTGTCAGATTTTTAGATTGTTAAGTGGCTGGTGCTGTGAAGCTAGTGAATGACTGTTATCTCATTTCAACATTAATTACAGAGTGTAAAAGCCTGTTTATATATTTCATGTTTCACTTGCTGTTTCTAGGGATTTGTCTCCATCGTCTGCTGGAAAAAGGCAAGTGATTCAGTAATGCAAAAACATGTACATATAATTTATTTGTCTACAATTGGAGCTGAAAATAATTCTCTGCGGTCCTGCCCTGATAAAGATTTTATAATTTTACATTGGCAAGTTGCATATCTGCACACCATGATATATTTATAAGCTGTAAAGCTTATGATTTTTTCTCCACGTGCAATAAGTCCACATCCTTGCTTTGATTCTTCCAGGCCATCAGCTCGATTTCCACAGCACCGGAGGAAGAAGCGAAAAGAGATGGATGAGGGCATACCAGAGAGCAATCAGCACAAACAAAGTAAACTTGCTGCAAATATTGAAAACAATGCCGCAAGAAATGACATTGTAGTAGTATCCTTTGTGTCGTTCAGTTACTGCGTAGTCACTCTGCCTTTCACTTAATTGAACAGTTTCTTACGTTTTCTATATCCTCCCCGTTTTCTGTTTTTCTCCTCATTTTAGATGCTTACATTATTAAGTTGTTTGATCGCAGTGTGGATCTGGCTCAGTTCAACACCAGCACCCCTCTGTATCCTATCTGCCGTGCCTGGATGAGAAACAATCCTTCTGTCCGAGTGCCACCTGCTTCCCCAAGCCCCCCACACAGCATGGTGGAGGAAGAGGTGAGGCTATAGTTACAGTTATGTTGAATAACTTCAGGTTTATTCAAAATATGCAAACATCACCAAAAAGGCAAATATCACTTTAAAGTTATACTTTACTGTAAATCTATTTTCAGAAATATGACCGTATTATCACTATATTGCATCAAACGCCAGGGGAATACTACTTATGGAGCTGAATATAACAAACATACTTAACACTATGCCTTGGATTTTAACACACCTACAAACACTGTAACGTATAGACCACCACATAAAAATGAGCAGGTTGTTGTTAACAGCTCAGGACAGTTAGAGTGTCTGCAGCTGTCATAAACGCTTGATCTAATTTAATTTATTCATCTTTTAATGTATTTTTGTCAAAGTAAGTTGAACTCTTTTGCATAAAAGTTCACAATTTTGATGTTTCAAACATTAAACATTAAATGTAAGTGTCTGATACCTGTAGACACCCTGACTGTTTTCTGGGAATTATTTAAAATGCAGTACTGTATCTGTGTTTCTTAATTCAGTTTATTCCTTCATATATGGTCTGGGTTTTTTTGTTTTTTTTACTGTAAATGTTTAAAATTTTGCAAGTGCAAAATGTCGGTATGACAGAGCCTAACATTGATGAACCATGACACAGTTACACTGGGCTCTTACAAGCCACTAGCACCTCTCTGCCTCTTTCTGACTTTCACCATGGCTCTCTCTGGTGGCTGAGCAATAGAAAGCTGCAAATAAAAACAGGAGTGTTGTGCTGTGTTCATGGTTCCCTCTGAAAATGATGGTGGTAGTAATTCATGGCAGTAATAAAGGAAAATGTCTGCAGTGTTGTCACTATCAGTATTTTTCACCATAATATATATATATAGTCAACCTGGTATACTGGACACCTCTGTTGCAACGGGCAGTGACTGTAGTTATCATGGATCAAAGTGTATACAGCTGACTCTATAACTGCATATAACTCTCTTTGCCTGTCAGAAAACATGTGTATTTGTTGTTTAAGCAAGACAAGAAATTGCTCTTAAGTGTTTCAGTTGTAATTATCAGTGTTTTGAGCACCTCAAACAAATTTCCATTCCTGCATTTTGCAATTTGTTTGTACAGACTTTGTAAAACACCAAAGTTTTAATCGTTATTATTCGTATAAAAAGTAATTTTGCAGAAAATTGTTTTTGAAACAGTGAAATGAAAATTTAAACTAAGCAATAATGAGACCACTTAAAATACTAACTAGTTAGTAGTAGTAATTTCTTTGGCCTGGAGATGTCATCATGCCACAGTCACAGAATAATTTTGCGTAAATGACTGTTACACTGCATTTCTTTTTAAAAATATTTCTTTCTTTTACCAGCTTACAGACATGATGAATGGTAAAGCCCAGAATGTGTACAGACTCCCTCCTCCGACATCCTGTCCCGTCAGCACGTCTGGTGAACCCATCAATCTCAGGATCCCGCAGACTGAAAAACCTACTGTTACCAAGGTTCTGTGTAATACATGCATGAGAGTTATTGATGGTGTTTGACTTGGATAATGATATTAAATGAAACAGCAATTATTACATCAAATTAATTATTTATTTTTAAGTTAACTTATGATTTATAACTAACTAAATCTGAATGTTTTCTCTCTCCACAGTTAACAGATTCAGTTCCTCTATCAGGTGCTCTCATATGTGACCACATGGAACGTTGGAAAAAGATAAGGCAAAAGTATGCTCTTCATGAAAAGCAACTTTTTCTTTTACTGATAAAAATATTCACATTGTCAATGACCTGTGTACGGGAGGGAACTCACCTCGAGGTCAGGCTTTTACCTGTGGGTGTTTCACTTGCTCAGCATGTAACATACTTGAATTGTTGCTGTCATGAAGTTGCATCAGGATATAAATTTATGCAGTTTAGATTTTTAAAGAACCACTGAAACATCCAAAAGTTTGGATCGAGTTGAGCTGACCCACATTGGTCTTGTTTTCTCCAGATGGAAGGAGTGCTCTAACAAGAACCAGTTACGATACAGCGAGAGTATCAAGATCCTTAAGGAGATGAAGGACCTCTACGATCGCTAACCGGCTCGCACTGTAGCTCTCCACCACAGAATGGACTCTATGCAGCTGGAAAGAAGCCACGGCGTAGCAGTCAGTGTTCAAACACACCTGCCATCTTCACACTCTGATTCAAACTAAAGCATGAACAGATCCTCGAGCCTTAAACAGACCATTTGTCCTATGCATTGTAGAAATACAGTAATTTGAAAAAAAGTGTGCTGCAGTTTCTTGAGCAGGTATGTGTTCCAGTTTGATGTGTTTTTTTATTCTAAAATAATTGTGAAGATGTCTGAATAAATTAAATGGCTCCTCAGTTTTCCAGGAACACTGTGATTTGTAAATCCTCATCATAAACAAGACTGATTAAAGTCCACCTGTGTCTCCTCTTCTCTCAGATTTGGATCATACAACAAAGCAGCAAAGATAAAATAAAAGAGGTTTCTTATGAGAGGTTGTCTGATCAGTCCATAACAGCGGCCTGTAGATAACATTTTGTTTTCACTGGCTTGGTTCTTTGTCAGCTCTCTAAACCACAAGTGAACTCCTAGTAACTGTTGTGAAGAGTCCGTTAATGGGCACATCCTCCATATGTGCTCTCTGTTGTAATATTGATGACGTGATGGCAGTTACAAAAACTAAAGGGGTCAGCACGTATTTTTCCTCTACTGCAGCACATTAATTGTGAATTTTTACAGTGACTGAGATTAGAGTGGTTACTGTCGTTTCATAGCTGATATCTTAGATGAACAGTGTAGGGACTGCAGTCCTTTGTGCAGTCCTAGTGTTGTGATATGGGAATCTTTTTGGTCAAAAACTGAGATAAGAATACAAAGTACTCCATGTACACCACCCCACTTCATTTATAATACTTGTTCACTGCATTAAAAAAAAAAGTGTTAAAGTGTTTTGTGTGATAAGCGATGCTTTAACTCTAAGCTATGAATAATAATAATCAAGTTGTGATGTACTTTCAAGTTAGAGAGTGGTTTTGTTTACCATTTTGGTATCCTGTAAGATAAAACATTGGTGAGCAGTGTGTTTATTCATGCAGAAGGAAGAGAACAGCCCATTAAAAATAAGACTTTATTCACTGTATCAAAATGCATATAGCTCAGTTATTAAAGCTCAGACTTGCGCGATAGTATCATGGATACTGCAGTGGACAATTTGCTCATCAATAAGCATGGGTAAATAAGAAGTTCATCCAAAGGTTATAAGCATAAACATAAAACTGGTCTCTTTATCACGTGAGTTTCAGGTAATTCCATATCTGATGTCTTGAAGGTTACAGTGGTACAAAATAAGTCATTGTTACACGGAGAAATTCATATGTACATCTTACATCACAACACACCCGCGTAGGTGTTTTCAATTATTCTGGCTGATTAGATCTGTCACAGGCGTAGATTTTTTGACAACGATACACACACGCACATCCACCTCAATATTTACAACACCAATAAAAAAAAAATCAAAAGTAGCAGAGGACTTTAATTTTGTCAAACTGGATCAGGATCATAGGTGCAATAGTGCCTCTGGCAAAGTAGGTAATAAGAGTTTGCCGCCTCCAAAGCCATGGTTGCAATCTGCCATTAAAGGGAGAGAGGATAACACATCTATGAAGCAGGAAGCTCAATTATCATACACTGGTTCAGAAAAGACACAAACGGATGCATTAAAAAAACATCACCAGAGTGCAGGAAATAAAGCGTTTGATGTTCATTTCTTATCAGCTTTAAGTGAAAACACCTAATCGTGTATAGGCGATTAAAAAAACATTCAAATCACTCATTACAAACATCCAACTCATTTTTTTTCTGTGCACAAATGCATTGTCTGAATCAACATGCCATTTTCAGTATGTGCTCAGTTTGGCTTTAAAAAGATATCTGTACCCATAAAATTTACATCGCCTGTAGTGGCGGTCCCAATCAGTGCTTAGGGTTTCTCTCTCTGCTGCGATAACCACTTTGCTTTCTGTGAAGTCAAAGCAAGTGGCTGTGGAGGCCTTACTCAGAGCTAACTGTCTCTTTGTCTTCTGTGATGACCACTTTGCTTTCGGTGTCTGAGGAAGTGGCCGTGCTTTTCCTCTCTGGAGGCGCAGTAGAGTCCGACTTCCGGGAAATCCGAGAAAAGTGTGACGATAAGGTGCGAGAGGACATAAAGGACAAGTGGTCCTCTGCCAGGGCGCTCTCTAGGACGTGGCATACGGACTGCTTGAGCTTCCTCTGGAATTCATCACACATGAAAACATAGAGAATGGGGTTCAGGCAGCTGTTAATAAAAGCCAGATTCAGAAGTAGAGAACCTGCAATAACAACATTATTCCGGAGTGAGGGGTCAGTATAGGACTTTAACTCTACGAAATGCACAATGTGGTAGGGCAACCAGCAGATGAAGAATGCAAGAATGATGGAGAAAACGATTCGCCGAGGTCTCTGTTTCCTGGTCCTCTGCAGGCGCCTGGCACGAACACTGATGGCCACATAAGAGACAAATATCACCAGGAATGGGATGAAGAAGCCCATAACAAAGCGAAAAATGCCGAGAGTCCATGCTTGTCTAAGTGTCATGTATGGAGTATAACTACAGGCAATCTTCCCCCCAGTTATCCTAAGCTCACGAAAAACAGCATAAGGGGTGCTGCAGACCATAGCAGCTATCCAGATGAAAATGCATATGATCTGGGCTTTGAAAACGGTGCGCTTGTTTTGTGCCCACACCACCCACCAGACTGACAGGAAACGATCAAGACTTATGGCTGTCAGGAGAAAGATACTGGCAAACATGTTGACCACAATCACAAAGCTGTTGAGCTTGCACATGAATCGTCCAAATTGCCATTGGTGATCCTGAGAGATAGAAATGATCGAGAAAATCAGGAAGGCCGTGAAGAGGAAGTCAGCTAGCGCCAAGTTGAGAAACCAGACTGAGTTGACTGTTCTCTTCATCCTGCAGCCTGTCACGTAGATGACCAGACTGTTGCCCAGAGTTCCAACCAGAAATATCACGCAGTAGATGACCAGGCAGGCTGTGCGTACATTCCTGAGAATCCCCTCCATCCTGTCTGGCTGACGTACAGTGGAAGTCATGTTATCTATTGAACAAAGAAGAAACGTGTCGTTACAGACATCACTATCTTTAACATGTTCTGGAACACGCACTGAGAAAACATTACTTTTACAACCAGATGAAGTAGGTGATCTGATTTTAATTAACTCTGCACTATTTTGTAGTTTTTATAATTGTATTTTTGAATGCTCCTGTCCTGGCTCATGTTCTGTGCAGCTCTGGCTCCCACTATAGCACCAGATTGGATGAAGCAGTCACAGAATACTTTGTACTAACGTGCAAGTTGACTTTACCAATCATTTCACTTAATTGTTGTAGTGTTTAGAAAACATCAACTATTAAATAAAAAGGAGGTTAATGCATATCTGTTTTAGATCAGTTAGCAAAAAATTAGAGTAGATCACTTTTCTGTTAATGCAATTTAAAAGCAATGCAATTATATGTTTAAAGTTTCTTACCAGTCCCCATGTTTTTTTACTTGAGTGGCGAGAGTCTGTCTTTATGCTGAGCTGATGTATCTTGTTCTGCCTTTACTGATTCTCTGATTCTCTCACTCCTCCTTCTCAGTTCATGCAGCTGCCAATGAGACAGTGCTTCTGCTGCAATTAGGCAATAAGCAATGTGCAGGGCGAGGGCAAAAAAACACTAGCACCTTAGAATATAATGCAATCCAACATGACTGTGCGACAAAAACACAAAAACCGACATTAGTGTTCTTAAGAGTTTTATTTTATGCATGATTTCTCATAGATGCACCAAACACATCAGTACACTGAGTACCATTCAAAGTCAATGGAAATAGCAGCTCATATTGACACTGCATAGAATCACTCATTGATCACAGTGAGGAACAGGACGATGGGAATTCTGTCTGTTTGCACGTTAGTTGGAAGCAACGGTCTGGTCGATCCAGCTGCGCAGGTAGGACACACGGGCGTACACGGCAGGGGCGCGCACGTTGCAGTTAGAGGTGCCCCAGGACACAATACCCACAAGGGACCACACTCCACCATTCTCACAGACCAGAGGGCCACCGGAGTCACCCTGAAATGAGACAGATAGGTTTTTACTAATTGATTTTCACAAGCATGCATGGAGTCACTTAATAAAAGCCTGGATCAATCTCTTGACATGGCTTGATCGTGAGAGGACTTTGTGGTTTAAGTTTTGTACAGGATGTGGGCTGGCGTGCCATGAGTCATTTACCACCCACGAAAACGTGTGAGAACATTATTGTTGAGTGAGAAGACAGAACCCTTTTTAATGACTCATTTATTAATGGTAAAGTATGCACATTATTAATTGTTTGCAAAATCTATTCATAGCTCGATCAATCAATCATGAACACTTGCTTCATAACTGTCCTTCAGCTGATTGTTGTTTTGAGGAATTACTTTTTATAAATCTGTATTCAGGCGCCGTAATTAGTTGTTACCTGACAGGAGGATACTCCAGAAGCACCGGCACAGATCATGGCATCAGTGATTCTATTATAACCCCAGTACTGCTTGCACTGAGCAGGGCTGAGCAGAGGCAGGCCGGTCTGCTGGAGGTAGCGGGGGCTTGCTGAGAACGGAGGAGAAATGGGGATGAAGCTCGCTGCAGAATTAAATCTTTTCCATCGTTCTTAGTCGTGCCTTTATATTTTCCCCTTTGTGGAAATGGAACCGTTCATACGTGTGTAAATTTACCCTGTGTGTGAGATTTAGAAAGCAGGCGCTCACTCACAGGTTTGGCCGGTCTTGCCCCACCCAGTGGTGACACATCTGGTTCCAGAGGGGATGTTGGTGCTGGAGGAGGCCAGGCATACAGGAGACACACGGGATGTCATCTGCACTGGGGAGGACAGCCTCAGAAGGGTGATGTCATTGTTGAAGTTCTGGGTGTTGTAGTAGGGGTGAGTGATGGCCTGGGTGGAGAGATGAGCATAATGACAAATCTACCCAGAAAATGGCTAATTCAAGTAAAAGATTACATTTTTATGAAGAACAGGAAGCTTATATGTGTTGTAGTGTGGCTTACCCTGGAAATGGACTTGACCTGAATTGGCTCACTGCTGGACTGACGATCGTGCTCTCCCAGGATAACACGGTGGCTTCTAGGACTGAAGAGAATAAAAACATACAGAGGAAGTCATTACAGAGATGGCAAAGTCGTTTTGTTTTTCTTTTGTTCTCATGTGGATGTGGGATATGGCGACATCACTTACGACACACGGCAGTGAGCAGCAGTGACAACCCAGTACTGGTTGATCAGGGATCCCCCACAGAAGTGGAATCCCCTACCATCCTAGACGTGACAACATGCATAGTTACAATATTTCCTTAATGGCGATTTCTGTATTAAAACAAGGGGCTGAGGTTGGAGGGTGCATTATGCAGGCTACCTGAAGTGAAACCTGCCAAGGCCAGGACCCAGACACAGCGGTCTGCCCATTGACAATCTTGTTGTCTCTCACTTGGGGCTTGATAGCAGGCACTCCACACCCTGTGGCCAAATCACACAACCCAAAAATTAACTGCTGTTCTGAGTATTATTATGTTGCAATCTTATTAATGTGGCATCAGCCAAACATTAGGAATGATACCCATGTGTGTTATCTCAAAAAAAAAGAAAAGTTTCCTACAGATTAATACATCTGCTGGTAAACCGCCAGTCACTCACCCAGTGCAGAGGCCACAAGAGCCAAACAACTGACAAGCAAGAACATGGCTGTGTCTCGATCGTGATTCACTTCCCTGAGTGCTGGCAGTGGTGGACACTGGCTTTTATATGTGTAGTTATCAACACTTGACCCTGAGTTCCATGTGTAGCACTGCATATTGCAGGTACCCCCCCACCACACAGACACACACACGCAGACACACATCGATTGGTCTGGGAAGAGAACATCTGGTTATAACTGAAACATTCATCCACTAAGTCTTAGGCTTGTGTTTGTCCTGTTCTTGTGCACATAGGTCATGGCTTTTAGCAAACAAATTGTTGCGTAATCATTCTATTGGTAAGAATTAACAACACTGCCCGTCGATATGCTGAGGAGAGAGGGAAAAAAAGCGTTTTATAGTCCATGCATTCTTAAACTAAGGTGGATGATACATTTGCATCACAGTCTGTTGGGGTGTGTATGCTCTTGCTTTACCTCCTTGTTTCACACCTCACACAAGCAAGAAGCAACACCTGCTTTTAATCAGATTTAAAAAAAAAAAAAAAGTCATTTCCTGTTTGTAATACTAGGCAACATACAGGAAGACAGATATAGATCTTAACCATTGTGGTCTGCTTATAGGAACCAGATTTATCTACAGGTCAATCTACACGTTTCAACAGCAGCATGTCGAGAGTCCCAGAGCACAGGTATTTTATGCACTAATAGATATATTGTATATCTGATTCAGAAATGTAATGGTATTAAAAGATATTAATTACAAGACACACAGAGTCCATTTTGCAAATCAGAATCCCGTTGGTAATCTTTATTGATTTAATGTTCAGAAAACAAAGATGAAAAGAGGTGAGTTTTTATCCTTCATGCGAATCGTCACTAGAGAGAAAAATACTGAAGACAACAAATGACTCTGATTATGTCTCACGTGACTAAATATTCTAACTGTGTGTAGGCTAAGTGTCAGGTCTGGTTATCTTAAAAGTTCTGAACAAATGAATTGAACAGCACACATTTAAATAAAAAAGCCTGCAATCTCATGTATTGGATTTGTAATCAGTAAATAGCTTTGAGGAAGTATGTTGGGATCTGGGATGAGGATACTCTCAGCACAGTGTTTAGTCGACCTCCTCAATAGTTGGCCCAGAGGAAGAGCCACCTCCAGCTCCACCGGGGAAGCCACCAGGCATTCCTCCAGGCATCCCTCCTGGCATTCCTCCTGGCATTCCTCCTGGCATACCCCCCTGATACAGCTTGGTGATGATGGGGTTGCACACCTTCTCTAATTCCTTCTGCTGGTGCTCGTACTCATCCTTCTCTGCCGTCTGGGTAACAGAAGCAACAAACAATTCGTTGTCATGGAGGACTTGGCAAGTTGGTAAATATTGCAGTTGTTTACTGTATTGAAATGACTTCTAAGGGAAGTAAAAAGTGGTTCACTGATTCACAAGGTGCATGGAGAGTGAGGAAACACTGGAAAATGTCAAAAGAGCTCCAGCAACACTTGTGGTATGAAAAACAACTTCATTTATTGGCATCAGCTTGTGGCTGATGAAGGCCAAAAGCCAAAACCCGTCGGTCAAAAAATTAAGTTGTTTTGCATAACACACGTGTTGCTGGAGCTCTTTTGACATTTTCTCAGGGAAGTAAGAAATTTGTTTAACATTGTTTTCACGATTTAGGGCACCATTCTGCTTTCACAATGTGAGCCAAAGAGGAACCTGTTTGAAGACTTAGGGTTCAGTCAACAGTATTTTTACCTGGTTCCTGTCCAGCCAGGCAATGACTTCATTGCACTTGTCTACAATGGTCTTTTTGTCCTCGGGGCTGATCTTGTCTTGGAGCTTCTCGTCCTCCACAGTGCTCTTCATGTTGAAGGCCAGAGACTCGAGAGCGTTCTTGGCTGTGACCTTGTCTCTCTGGGCCTCATCCTCACTCCTGAACTGCTCTGCCTCCTGCACCATCTGCTCAATCTCCTCCTTGCTCAACCGCCCTATGAGAGGATGAAATACAAAGCTGTGTACCTCCTGTGCAATATTTATTATTGTCCCTAATCATGTGTGGCATTTCTCTAGCTTCTGTACTAAATCGGCTCCTGATTTAAGAAGTATTTAATATGTTTACCTACCTTTATCATTGGTGATGGTGATCTTGTTCTCCTTTCCAGTGCTTTTGTCCACTGCAGACACATTGAGAATGCCATTGGCATCAATGTCAAAGGTCACCTCAATCTGAGGGACACCTCTGGGAGCAGGTGGAATACCGGTCAGCTCAAACTTGCCCAGGATATTATTGTCCTTGGTCATGGCTCTCTCACCTTCATAAACCTGAAAACAATTACTCAGATCAGATTCTGTTGCATCGGTGAGCACTTACAGGAGTAACTGTAATATACCAGGGCAACGGGGAGTGAATTATTGTTTGTTTAGAACTTTCCTACCTGAATAAGCACACCAGGTTGGTTGTCTGAATAGGTGGTAAAGGTCTGGGTTTGCTTGGTGGGAATAGTGGTGTTCCTTTTGATAAGGACAGTCATTACTCCCCCAGCGGTCTCAATTCCCAGGGACAGAGGCGTGACATCCAGCAGGAGCAGGTCTTGTACATTCTCAGACTTATCACCAGCCAAGATGGCTGCCTGAACAGCTGTGAAGAGTTTCCAAATGGTGAAACTAATGCCATGATAAGAAAGCTTTCATATAAACCACTTAATTATGTTTGAATGACAGCTTTGTACTAAAATAGTAAGATGACTATAAAATGACTATAAAACTAAATGCTGTAGAGATACCCACCAGCACCATAAGCCACAGCCTCATCAGGGTTGATGCTCTTATTGAGGTCACGGCCATTGAAGAAGTCCTGCAGCAGCTTTTGAATCTTGGGGATACGTGTGGAGCCACCCACCAGGACAATGTCATGGATCTGAGCCTTGTCCATCTTGGCATCCCTCAGGGCCTTCTCCACAGGCTCGAGGGTTCCACGGAACAGGTCTGCATTGAGCTCCTCAAAACGGGCCCTGGTGATGGAAGTGTAGAAATCTGCTCCTTCGTAGAGCGAATCGATCTCAATGCTGGCCTGGGTGCTGCTGGAGAGGGTGCGCTTGGCACGCTCGCAGGCTGTGCGCAGACGACGCACGGCTCGCTTGTTGTTGGTGATTTCCTTTTTGAACTTGCGCTTGAACTCAGCGATGAAGTGGTTGACCATGCGGTTGTCAAAGTCCTCACCGCCCAAGTGGGTGTCACCGGCTGTGGACTTCACTTCAAAGATGCCATCCTCAATAGTCAGGATAGAAACATCGAAAGTCCCACCTCCAAGGTCAAAGATGAGGACGTTACGTTCGCTGCCAACCTAAAATAAATCGTGAAAATTACGAAAAGAAACATGAAATAGTTTAGGGTTTGCCTTTTATTAGTTAGTTACCTTTTTGTCCAGGCCATACGCAATGGCTGCAGCAGTGGGCTCATTGATGATGCGCAGCACATTAAGCCCAGCGATGGTTCCAGCGTCTTTGGTGGCTTGACGCTGGGAGTCATTGAAGTAAGCAGGAACTGTGATAACAGCGTTGGTCACAGGCTGTGAAGACAGTAAGACCTTGAGTCAATGAGGCTGTTCTCATGCGATGTTTGTACGTTTTCCTAAAAAGTAATGTACCAAAATTCACACATATCCCAAGTAATCATAAGCCAGTAATTTGTGAATAACCCACGTCTTTGGAAAAGCTTCGATCATGTGACCAATGAACATAAGAAGGCAGGTTGCAGTGGTGGATGGGCCACAAGGACCTCAGGACTTTCGCCCAAGAGACTGGTGTTCAGAACCATGTATACTTTGAGTTATTTTAAGGTACGTCTTCGCCATGTTTCTTTTCCTTAACATAACCACAGTAACTGTACTTGCTTAAACCTAACCTTTGTAACTTAACGCTAAGTGAGTAACGTCATTTGTGGGGCATTCATAGGGTATCATACAAACCGTTGTACGAGGATACAATGGATCAAAAAATGACATTTGTGTGTTAAAGGCACATGTTGAAACTTGTGAAACACCCTTTTGTCTGCATAAAATCAAACAACCCTGTGTCATTTCAAGCAAAGTGTTGTACACTTCTCGTCACCTACCTTGCCAAGATAAGCCTCCGAGATCTCCTTCATCTTGGTGAGGACCATCGAGGAAATCTCCTCCGCGTAGAAGGTTTTCATCTCACCCTTATATTCAACCTCCACCTTGGGTTTGGATGCATCATTCACAACCTTGAAGGGCCAGTGCTTCATGTCTGCCTGCACCACAAGATCGTCAAACTTACGACCGATCAGACGCTTGGCATCTAAAGGAGATTTAAGAGAAAAAAACACAAGACTCTGTAAGTCATATGCTCATTTTGGAACACTTTTTCTGAGCCTGTTGCATTTTGAGTGTTGCAGTCCTTACCAAACACAGTGTTGGCTGGGTTCATGGCCACCTGGTTCTTGGCAGCATCTCCAATCAGTCTCTCAGTGTCTGTGAAGGCCACATAGCTGGGAGTGGTCCTGTTTCCTTGGTCATTGGCAATGATTTCCACTTTGCCATGCTGGAAGATGCCCACACAGGAATATGTGGTGCCCAGATCAATGCCTACTGCTGGTCCTTTGGACATCTTAGATAGAAGAAAAAAGAACTGTGTTAGTAATTGCAGACTTTTTAAAAATGTTGTACAGTGATCCTATATTAGTGTATGGAAAGTATTCATCATCACCGAATGAAGGATTTATGCTTATTTTGATGTTTACTATTGTAGCTGTTTCATACTTGGGCTTTAAAAGTGTATCTTTATAGTATTTTTAAAGCAATGTGTACGCACCTGCATACTATGTTTACCTGTGTATACCTACTGTGGGTGAATCTACAACGATGTGCCTATTTCTGTTACAGAAACCCAAATGCAAGGCCACGTGAGGCCCAAAAAGTGGTGGAGTGTCATCCATGGCGTAGTGGCTTAAATCACCTCCTGACACTCGAGACCATACGACTTGACTGTGTCACACACTGCCCTTTAATCCCCCCCCCCCCCCCCCCTCTCTCAGCAACAGTCAGGCTGGTGAAATGTGATGTGATCCTGGAGTAGTGATCAGTGTGTCTCTTTTCCGACAGCTGGCTCCAAATAGCTAGCCCTTACTATAATAAGTATCAGCGTATCTACATGGCAATGAATGGAAGGTGGCTAAAAATTAACAGATCACTTATCAATGGTGAGCGGGCAAGACTTGCTTGGTTTCCATTAAACTGGCCTTCAAAAAACAAACAAACAACACACACAGAGAGCTACAGCTTTGAGGTGCTGGAACAAACATATCTGATAAGTGAGGAACGAAACAAAAGCATCCTGTTGCCTCACTTCTTGGCTCTGACAAAACATGCAGACTCAGGCAGGAAATTCAATTTTCAGAAGCTGCGAAACACATATTCCACACAAATATTTGATCACATTAGAGAGTGCAAAACCTCCATATGCTTAACGGTGAAAGCAGAAACTTTAATTTAATGTCCCAGAACTGCTCCAACTAGGACAGACTATTGAATTATCACTCGTTATCCAGTTGTGTAACACAGAGCAGAAAATGCTGACAAAGTGCTTTTGCTTCACTGCCTGTCTATACGCCCACATCTGAAACTGCCATGTGCAGTACCCCCCCCCTCAAAAAAAAAAAAGTTCGTACATGATAATAACAGTACTGTGGCCTGTGAAAAACTGATACACATACAGAGGCAGTTTGCGTTAGTCATACAGTATGGTGAATGTTCAGTGTTCTCATATCAGGATCACGTCTGACTGACACTGTTCTTTTAAAGATATGAATATTCATAATCATTCATAGAGCCATTTTGTCTGCAGCCACTGAACTGTGTGTTTTTTCATAGGGATTCTGCTTCAGCTCGTCATGCCATCGTTTGACAGACACCATGCAGGCCTCGCTTATTTGGAAACACCTCTCACATTTGGCAGTTAGGCTTTCAAAGCAGCGAGCAAGACAGACTACGAAGCCAGGCTGAGAGCAATGCTTATCGAAGGGGTTACCTTGTGCTGTCAGATGTTCAAGACTTTAGAGTTTACTGAGTTAGAGCGGTGCTTTGTTTTTCGCCCAGCACACGACACTCCTCTCCAGCACTCCTTTCCCTCTCCTGGCAGGCGGACTAAGAGGTCGAGTGTCTCTGCTCTCCAGTGTATATAGAGGACTGTACAGGGAGAGCCCATAAGGGTGTCAGGTGACTCCACCAAGGAAAGTTCTAGGCCCGTGTTTTGGCTCATTGACTGGATTTCCTAGAATGAAAGCTTGCTGTTGTTACTACTGTAGCTATCTGCTAGCTGGGCTAAACGAACCAACAAAAAGTAAAATAAAAAAATGTTAATGATGATGAAGCTTTGATTTGGCATCCAAACTAAACATGTTGTCACTAATTTGAGAGCAGTGCTCTGTTATGAAAAAAGTAGTTCCTGAAAATTGACAATGTTGTTCACATGTTCAGTTGCCCTCGCTGCTGGGACATTGAACAATACACAGTATAACTTCTGCAGACTTCCAGAGAGTTCGCGAAGGGTGCAGACTTTACCAATTCATTGCAATGTGGACATGACGTAGTTTTTTTCAATTGCTGACTCAAAAATCAAAACATATGAATGCGTAAAATAGTTACTGGTAGTTATTAGAATACTACTTGATTCTTGTAGGCCGGAAATAATATTCAGCCACATCATGATACCGAAATATGTAGAAGTATAGGTTATCAAAATGAATTTTGTTATTGCAGTCTAACCCTGTAGGCTGCACAGTGTAATACCAAATATGTAGGCTAGAAAATTGGTCATTATAGTCTGGTCCTTATATACAAACATTTCTGTATTTGAATGTGTATAGCCTATGTTCTTAAGGGATTCATTAATATTTTGTTCAGTCACAAAAAGCCTATACATGGGATTTATATATTTTTATCAACAGGGACAGATGAGCAGACACTATTTATCAACTTGTGTGAGAAATATGACAGCGGCGATCAGCGATTGTATATGACTGTAGTTGTTGCTTGAACATTTTTACTGCAACGAATGAAACAGACTTGAGGCCTGTCTATCAGAGGCTTGCAGTCCTCGCAGACATCACGTGGTGACAGTGAACATACCACAGTACATATGACTTCAGTCCACAAGTGCTTAGTCTGCAAGTCCATAGGGTGGACATTTGGATTCAGCTTTGTCACATGGGAGATGTTTCAGTTCTGCAACCTCACCACTATTTGCCACTAAATCCTACACACTGGACCTTTAAATTGCAGGAGCGGAAGTTCGATTCCCGACTCCTCCAGTTCTGTTCTCCTGTCCACATATTTGAGTGTCCTTGAGCAATACGCTGAACCCCAAGTTGCTCTGCTGCTGTCTGTCCATATGTGTGAATGAGATGCAGAAACTGTAAAGCACTGTATGTTTGAATAAGTGTGGTTTCAAAAAGCCATGTACTTTGTGTCTCTAGAGAACTGTATTCTTTTGCATTCCTATATTTCAAATTCAGTGTAAATTATTTTTGTATCTCTGTTGACCTGTGGTTGGTTGGTAATATGAGGGGTCTGTCATTCAAAGCATGAACCAAAATTCAAGTACTAAAAGTCAGTGCTAACGTCCTGTGTTATGTGAGGTGTATAAGAAAACAGTACTCATTCGTCAGTAGTTTTATTGAGGTATCATTTAATGTCATCAATATTGTGTGTGTGTTTTGTTCTCTATAAAGACACCGCAGGTTTTCCTTCCCCTTATGGTACGGTGCCTCTGCCAGAGCTCAAGTCCTGGATGTCTGTTCTTGTTGCATAGGCCTCTCTGCCACATAGGCCATCTGGCATTAAATATAACTGCGGTTTGTTAAAGACACCACCTGTTGCGACACACCAGATCTTCACACACGCCTGTTGAGTAGTTGTTTTCTCGTAGCAGTTGGATATTGCATAACCCAGGAGAATAAGTCCTTTAGAGCGTGGATTTTCATGTCCATGAGCTTAAGCTTTTCGTATTCAGGGCAGTCCAGGAGAGCAACCAAAAATAACTCACAGTTGGTGTCGGTCAACTGTCTTACAATAAATATTTTACATTTATAATACACAGCAGATCAAATTTAAGGTAAGCAGCCGTCAGTGTGTTTCCCTCAGAAATAAAAACTAAGACAAAGAATATGTGCCATCACAACTCCAAACAGGGATTATATATGTCCCTTGTTAAAAAAACATTTCAGTTTCATTGCAATCTTTGACAATTAAATAGCAGCTATCACTTTAAAACAAGTAAACTACGGAGTTGATAAAGAAAGTCCTCTCCTTTGCTCTTGTGTGCTCTGCAGCGCCCATTCATATAGTCCCAGGCACAGCGCTTGCAGTAGTTGTACAGATGGTGCTCTGCTTTCTTCAGTGTGCTGTTCAGGTCCAACGTTCCCTGAAGGCTGCACAAAAAGGCAACGGTTAACCAACACATTCATTAACAAACACATAATCCATTTTTCTGTGATGAAATGTTCACGTCTTAGCACACAGACTAACCTGCTGGTAAACTGGATGAGCTGTACGTCATCTCGGCACCGCAGCAGAGACTCTCTGTTCTCTAACAGGATGGCTGCGCAGATGAAGAGCTCAAAGGTGAAGTCAGTGTTGATGGCCTGCAGCTCTGACTCCGAACTGTCCTCTGCAGAAACATATCGACACATTGAAGTCAGACATCTCACAGAGGTAACTATACCTCCACATTCAGCCTTGTTTATTCTGCCAACTCGAGCTCTTTGTTTCACCTGTGCTGGAGTGCTGTGCCAGCCGTTCCTGATAACGGGCTCGGTCTACTTGCTGGGAGATAAGCTCCAGGTGGTCGCAGCTCAGGATCTCGAACAAACGTAGTGCGTCGCTGTGTTCAAACTCCCTCTGGAAACCCAGCAGCAGCCACCTTAAAGGTCGCACAACACATGCACACACACATGAAACAATATATAAAATCCATGGACATGAAGCAGCGCTATGCAGCTCTTTTTATTGACCTGTCCAAAGCTTTACTTTGACTGATTGATTCTAATATTGACTCTAATATTTCTACATGTTCCTGTGTTTTTATTGTGTGGTTGTTTGGCTGTAACTTTCTGTGTGCTGCTCTCTTGGCCAGGTCTCCATTTTAAAAGAGATTGTGGATCTCACGTGACTTACCTGGTTAAATATGGGTTAAAAAAACATTTGAAATAGAGAATAAAAATACAGGATGATATTAAAGATCTGCAGATATTTACCTGTGGCAGAAGGTGAAGCTCTCCATGCTGTCTGTGACCAAATGAGCATACAGCTGAGGGTCCAGTTCCTTCAATAGGGCAGCCTCCAACTCTAAAAGACATGAAACACAACTCTTTAATATGATTAAACTGCAGAATCTTAACTTATTTTTAGATTTGCAGTGAACTCTGTGGTGGCTAAACTGGGTCAAATTTGGGCAAGACCAGTAAAACCACTGTAGAATAACCGAGAAAAAATAACAACCTTCACATTTGCAGTTTTCTTTTAGTGTAAACAAGTACAAGTACATTTTAAAAACATGTATCTGTTTACATAAAAGATGATGAACAGTTTTGGCCGTACTTCAGCTGTAGGATTCCACCAAAAGTGGAATGTTGCACAATATTCAATATCTTTACATATGACCACAATACGAGGACTGTATTCTGGACACGGTGGCATTTTACATAAAGTAGAGGGCTCATTTAACTTGGTCCTGAAAGCTGCACCTCTTGGCCCTCACAACTGCTTCAAGATTAGGTGTGCAAAGTCATCTAGTGGGCTGGATTGGACCCTCTGGGGGGCCGGTTCTGGCCCCCAGGCTGTATGTTTGACACCCCTGGGCTAAACCTCTCATAACAAAAGCTTTGTTCCCTGGTCTTGACGGATTTTATTACATTACTCCAGTGTTTTTTTTGTGTTTCGGCACAGTCTATTTTGTTCATATTTTGCATGGTTTTTCCTGAATGCCTGATCTAGCATCAATCTTCTCATAAATGGACAAATAAAGACATGTCAGATTTTTGAATAAACTAATCAGTCCAATATACAGCAAGAGAAAAACCCCAAACACTTGTACAATAATATACACAATCAGTGTTGGAAAGTTACTGAGCACAATACTTTCAAATGAATTAATGTCATTAATTTCAAATGCACATATTTTACTTGTAACAGGCATATTTCTACACTGTGGTACTGCAACTTTTACTGAAGTAAAAGTACTTTTTCCACCACTGTATACAATATATACTGTGACAGACTGGAATTATTGCTTTTGAGTCAATGTCTTTGTTTCACCACTAGAGGTCCTAAATCTTTTCTTGCAGTTACATTCAGGAACAAATCTCATCTCACCCCATATAAATCCTGGACACCCAACATGTGTAACACATGAGGTTGCATTTATTTTTAGTCATCCCACCTATTTTTCTGTGCAGACCATCAGCCCTGAAGTCCTTAGAGAACTTCTCCATGTAGCAGGAGAAACTCCAGAAGGTGTCGACCTCCGAGTCGAGAACCTCCAGGAACCGGCTGCACAGGTCATTCATTCCTTGGGCATAACTGACCTCTGGATCAACAAACGAGACAAGACAAGTGGTGCACAAACAGCTAACAGTGACTTTAACTGCACAACACACAGTCTCTATTGTTGTCTGCTCTTGTCAGTGTCAATAAACCTGAGGTGTGCTTGTTCTTGTTGTTTACCTGGATGAAAAGCAGCGTAAGTGATGAGGATATCTCTCAACACCAGCAGATTGCCCGAACCTTCATCCCTGCGGACACATGAGGGAGCACAGTTAGTTGAACAAATTAGAAACGTATTTGATGTGCACTATGTAGAGATAGCAGCTTCCTTATGCCTCTGTAGTGGGGATACTCAACTGACTTTGCCCAGGGGCCACTTTTGCAAACTGACAGGAGGCCAGGGGCCAGTTTCTATAATTTGAGGATATCTGGGGCTTAGCCTGGACCTCTGTCAGGGGGTCAAGTGGATCCTCCTTTGGCACTTTTTGATAATTCAAGCTCTATTTTGATGCTTTTTTCTAATGCACTTGGCATCTTATTAACATTCAAAGTCCGAGTGTGAATCAATTTATTTTCATGGTGAATTCGAAAATGGTCGGTGTGCCACACTGCACCCTATCAGGCCAGATTTGGACTGCAGGCCATTAGTTTCAGTATCACCGCTCAGTAGTTACAAAAATTATCCACAGAAACATAACATACGATGACAGTTGCTCCCTCATATTTATAGTGCATTTAACAATGAACAAAGATTTATTTATTTTTCTATGAGAGAAATACAAAATTAGTTATATTAGTTTACTTGATAGATTTTATTCTTTAATATACTATCAGCACTTATACAGTAAGTGATACAAATTTGCTGATTCAAGCAGCCACAATTTAAAATTGAGCTCTCCACTGTTCATTTTTAATTTATGTTAGGGCTGCACAATTTGAGGAAAATATGCGATAACGTTGTTAAATATTTTGTTAACAATACAAGGGTACTTCTGCTGCTTTCAGTATACTGCTAAAACACAACACATTGCTCGCTGCATTAAAAAAATCTAAGGAAATTATTTCCAACACAGTTTTTTTGAAGGAACTTCACATTAAGCTGAAATGCAGTTTTCTACTGAGACTCTCTTTCAAATACCTCAAGTGCAATATCAAGTACCTGAGTGCAACACTGCAGGCTTTCGGAATATGTTAATCATGCAAGATGACATCCTGATGAGGATTTAAAAACAGACAAACAAAAAACAGAAAGAAAGAAAGAGATTGTGTAGCCCTACTTTATGTAAATTATTTCAGTATTGTACCAACACGTTTGTATTTAGGAGAAGCAGTCAGGCTGGTACTGCAGCCCTGAGGGGGAGGAGACAAAATGTCTTGGTTGCTCCAAAATCAAGTTTGGCCTGTTTATTCTCTCCAGTGTTGATCTAAATTCAGAGCAACTCACAGCTCACTGGACTTTATAATCTTTGAATTAAATACCAAACTTTTTTTTCTGTTAACATGTAGAAAATGCTGATAGCCTGTACACGGCTGGTTGTAAAGTTTAAGCTGTAAGACTTACAGCCTAATGCGGGGGAAACAAAACGTGAGATACTTACATAACTAAGGGTTGTGTAATAATACTGGCAGGAATCCTTGCTTCTTGTAAATATTACAAACTTGATGCAGCCTTAAAACTTACCGTCTTGAACAATAATTTACCACAGTCTATCACTGTTTGTTTTCCTCTGTGGGTCAAATGAAGTGAGCAGAAACAGACTAATCCCCTTCAGCTGCTTAAAACAAAATGTCTGGATGTTTACTCCCACAAACGTCATGTCAAGGGACTGGAAGTGGATTCCACACACGTATCTTAAGTATAGCAAAAAACAACACAACAATGGTTAAATATTACTCACTGGTAATAGCTCAGGTCTCTGTTAGTTCTAGGCACATCCTTGTCAATGATTCTTGTGGCTTCCCGCAGCTCCTCTTGGTCGAACGTGACCCGCTCAAACAATATCTGGTAACGGGAAGGAAATATGTTTGACCACTAGTGGTCTGTGTGTCAAGTCAAATAAAATTTATTTATAGAGCCCCAAACCGCACATTACAAGTATGCCTCAAGTGGCTTTACAATACGAACAGCATAGAGTCCTTTGACCATTGAAAAACCCAACACCTTGCTCTTGCACTTGAAATGGGAATAATAATGTACAGTATGGGCTGTAAACTTTTGTCAGGTCATTCTGTTGAAGCTGCATGTGAAGTATGATTGTAAATACACAAATATATCAGTACTTCTTAAGTGCACACACTCTCCAGATACAGGTGCTTAAGAATTCAGCGAGTACAGAAGGATCAAATGATACCATATGTAAATAAGCCATGAAGTATTTGTTTAACATAATAAGATCCTGTTGCGTAATATCTCTAAACATACTTCACTCCTCCCACTTTAAACACTGGAATGGAACCGCAGAAATCTAAAGCAGAAGTGCACTGGATAGAAAAACAGAAAATAAAGAAGGTAAAATTCAACACTATATTTGACTCATCTGACCTGTGCCTGAAGCTCCAAGAACCCCAGTCTGTCTCTGACCTCCTCAGACTGATCCTGGGTCTGTTGCTGGGCCTGTGCCTGCCTCTGGTCAAAGTACCTGACTGCTGCAACCAACTCAGCTGGAGTGGAGACAGGATCATGAGGTCACAGACGTTTTAAAAGACAGAAAGTAGGGCAGAAAAAAAAGAGAATAAAACGTTGAGGCAGCTGAGAGCCATATGACTTCCTTTATTGTGTTGGTGCATGTTAGAGCTTTTACCATCAGTGCCATTGAGGTGCATCCGCACTGCCGAGGGAAGGAACTGCTGCCATTTTCTCTTCATGACCCGGTAACGTATGACCATCTGCTCCTGCAGCAGAGAGCGCTCTAATGCTGTAGAGCTGCATGGGTACATCCCAAACAGGAAACGCCACACCAGGCCACGCTCAGAGGGACACACACCACCTGGATGGGGATCGAAAAACTTTTGATCATTTATAGTTATCAATATGAGCATCATAAATATACATAAACATCGTAAAGATTATTTGAGTGAATATCATTCAGTCAAACCAATCTTCACTAGACCAAAACAAACATTGAACAGATCACATTGAGAATTGCAACTGAGAAAACAGAGAATTTTTAAGACGCGGATTGATTGCCGATCCAAATTTGGTGAACTTTACCCTGCTTCCATCAGGATTTAAGATGAGGATTTGTCTTATGTAATGTTTTGCTCTGCAGGTTCTTTAATCTTTGGTTTCCATGCTTCCATGTAGGGGTGGAATGTGCATAAAGGTCAAAAGGCCAAACGAAGGAGGGTGAGTCCACATTCCTGCTCATATGATAGATTCAAAGTGATGTTTTACCCCAGCGGGAACTCTTCTGTGTAGATGTCTGTTGTCCTGTGCTTGGTGCCCAATCAGCATGCCAAGTTAGTGCCAGGACCAGCTGAGCGACAGTCTGGGGATTGTGTTCATAGGCTCGTTCAACACATGTATGCACATCTGAAACACTAATCCAGATGTGTCCTCATTGCTGAGCTTCACACACTTCACTGAATGTTCTCGTCTGGCTGGTGAATCCCATGTGATTTTATTCTGCTTCTCGGAAATCTCACAAACCATAAATAGTTATCGGTGTAGTCACGCTGGACTTCTGTGCTCCAGGGGGTCAGAAGCACAACGCAATGTTGGATTTTAGAGAATGGGCTGACTATGGCTCAGCTAATGTCCTGAAGCAAAGCATCACTTGACTTCCTCTAGATCTGCAGGAATGGTCACTGATGCGTCTGATAATAATAATCCCTGTTGAAGAATTTACTGTAACAGCAAGACAGTGTTCAGCTTGAAAAACCATATAGATTATATAGTTTTATAAGTGCGTGACAAGCACTTTTATGTCACACCACAATGCAGAAATATGAATAACCTCTCAAATATGATTTTCGCTGGATTAAACATTTCTAAATGGGCATTATGGGATTATTAGAGATTTATTTTTGGCCTGCTGTGACCTCACAATTATTAGTTTCTACTGCATTAATTCAAACTGAGCCAGTGACAAATACTTATGTTGCATGCCAAATTATTGCACATGAATGAAGACAAAGTTGTCTTGAATGCTATGCAAGGTCAAGCTGTATAAATTCCACATATTTATGAATTGCATAATATTCTAGATAGATGGATAGATAAATAATACCGTTTTTGAAAATATGCATCCTCAGTCTTGACTCGTCCACCCTGCCCTCAGCGTCCATGACTCCAGGTAAGGTGAGACGTGCTGTGGACAGAGCAGGAGAGCTGAGAGCTGCTACTCCTCCCCGACAGCGGACATCTGCCTGCTGACTGTCCGGTGATCTCGTCTCCTCTCCCGCTGCCTGCCGCGGACACCCGTGATCCACATCCTCCATCTCTGCCCGCAGTCCTGGCGATCACAGCGCGCACGCACAGGTGAAGGAGTAGTGTTAGTTTGTTGCATCCACGGAGCCTCAGCACACTGTCATCCTGCTGCACACTCCCCACTGCTCCTTATACAGCGCGTCTCTTCCCGAAAGCCATATGGAGCTGAGAGCAGCCAGGACAGGACCGAGCTCTGCCAACAGGAGTCGACTCAAGATCACAAAACTTGTTGAATGAGTTTCAGCGAACCGTTTGCAGCCCCGTTGAGTCTCATCTGGCCATCTGGGAGTCATATGACTGCACCTTGAGATCCGAGTTTGGCCCACATTCCAGGTGGACTACAGAGCCAAAGTTCACAGAGGAGTTGTGAGCATGTCTCACTCCACCTAGTGGCTTCATTTAACAGCACCAAGCACCAAAAGTTAAATTCCAGGAGTGGCTCTGACAGACAGGACAAAACATATTCGTGTAGAACAGACACAATTATCCGTCTTTATTCTGGTATTATTTAATGAAGCTTAATTAGAGGAACAGACTTGGGGCACTTGCTGCTTGCCATTTTACTCATCCACCCATGTACGTGGGTATGTGTGGGTTATTTCTATTTTTTTCATGGATGGATTAATGAATGGGCCTACCAGACACAGGCCCAGGGGCTCAAAGTCCCAACCAAAAAGACACAAACTTTGGTCAAAGAGACTGAAACAACTACACAAAACAACCAAAAAGACACACTTTGCTCAAAGACACTGAAACAGCTACACAAAACAACCACAAGAAGACACAAAATGACTCTAAAGAGACACAAAACCAACGCAAGGAGACTCAAAATGACTGAAAAGCAACAGAAAAAGACACAAAATGAACACAAAAAGACACAAACTTTGCTCAAAGAGACTGAAACAACCACAGAGAGACACAAAATGACTATAAAGAGACACAAAACCAGCACAAGGAGACACAAAACAACCAAAAAGACACAAACTTTGCTCAAAGAGACTGAAACAACTACGCAAAACAATGAGAAGAAGACACAAAATGACTCTAAAGAGACACAAAACCAGCACAAGGAGACTCAAAATGACTGAAAAGCAACAGAAAAAGACACAAAATGAACTACAAAAAGACACAAAACAACCACAAGGAGACACAAAATGACTATAAAGAGACACAAAACCTCATAACGACTCCAAAGTGATGCAAAAGCACCACAAACTCTGTGTCATGCTCCTGTGTAGGAGAGGTGGTGGGGCCTTTTGCACGTTTGGCCCTGGGGGCTGTTGTCTCATCATCCACATCCACCCATGTTTATTTCCAGTAGAATTCAACATGGGAAGTGACAAAGTTTGCCTGCTTGCTTTTGCTAGTGGAACAAAACAAGAAACCCAAGAACAGCCAAATGATAAGTTAAAGAAAGTGATCTCATAATTGTGGGGTACAATGTGATATATGGGGGAAAATAAAGCAGCTCCTCCTAAAGCAGCAACGCAATAGGTTAAATAATATATCTAAATGTGCAGTGAAGGTCTGATGATGGTTTTATTTACAGAAAACAACAAAAACACTGACCTCACTGAGTTTTTGACCTGAGATAGCTGCTGTTGTCAGCTACCAACATACAGTCCATGATCTCTAATCTTAACAGCTGTAACAGCAGTGTCACTGTCAGCAGCAGGAGACACATTAACAACACTGTGTGAAAAGCTTTAAAAGATAAGCCCACATTGTTTCCAAGTCTATCTTATAACAGTCCTGTCATTGTGTACATTTAAAGAATTATTGATCTCTATAATCACTCCTCCTGTCTGTACTGGCTGCAGAGTCTTCCCTTTCTACTGTCTGAGTTTAAACTGAAGTGACGGGGGCAAAATCCAGTCAGAGCAAATATGCATTCTAAAGTTCATTTAAAGCTAATACGAGGCTTTAAGTCAAACGGGTATCTGTCTGTTTAACATGAAAATCCCTCCTTGTGCTTTTATACACTGCGTTTCTGCAGCAGAGGGACGGTAACACACAGAGGGAAACTGGTGCCAAAAAGACTGTAACTTTGAAAGATAAAATTTGAGGTGTCACACTCAGACTGCTGAAACCTTTTAGTTACCTTTCTGGCCAATAGGAGAAACTGGTCATTATTTTATTCAATCTATATTTAATCAGGCAGTCTCACTGAGATTAAGGCCTCTTTTCAAAGAGAGGCTAGTGAACAAGACACATTTATAAGAACACAATCAGCAAAATTTTCTTAGAATTTCCCCTTAAAGTTAAGACTAAGTCCTTAAGATAAAAGTTCACAGAGCATCTTAGACCTTAAAATAGTGTAAGGAGCAGGGAGGAGGACTTCTAAGGGGCTTAAGAGTTTCTTAAGCACAGGAGTAAAATGGTGGAAACACAAAAAAGGTCGTAGAAATGTTCTCCAAATGCTGGATGACAGTAAGTAAATGAAATGCTACAGATTAGACCATGCAGGGATAATATGTGTGGCTAATGTCATTAGGGATCCACACACATTTCCCACCTAACACTAAACACCAGAAATAAAATGATGACAACACTGCAGCAGTGATGACTTGGGTCTGTCTCAACCTTCCATCAGCAGAGTGATCACTCTAACAATGACAACACTTTCACAGTCAGCAGTGCATTTCATTTCCACTGGGTGTCCACATGTTGCAGGGTCATAAAAGGGCATGTCTGTGACAACCAATCACATCTGTTAAAAGAATGTGTCATACCTAGCAACAGGCTCACTAAGGTAAATGTTTCTGTCTTTTCTTTGCTCATAGTTGCTCTGAGAACTTTCCTAAATCACTCCAAAGCTAGGACTCCTTACTTACTTAAATTTCTAGGCTAAGTTAGGAGATTCTCAAAATCTTACTATATAATGACGAAAACTCTGTGTGTGTGTCTGTTCCACGTTTTTCTCCTCACTGACTTGGTCAATCCATGTGAAATTTGGCACAGTGGTAGAGGGTCATGGG
>NC_065511.1:21628676-21649496 GCF_006386435.1 Epinephelus moara | reverse complement strand
GCTATAACAACAGAAAAATGCTTAAAAATGGCTAAAATGCGACGATCGCTGTGGCTCCCCCTGTGGCCGAATGTTGTTGTGTTTTTTTCTTCTAATTTTTGGTATGACTAAGTCATGGCATGGTATGCTGTACATAATCACGGAAACTGTCAGTGTGTCATTCTGTCAGTCAGTCATTCTGTCTGTCCCACGTTTTTCTACTCACTGACGTGGTCAGTCTATGTGAAACTGCACACAGGCATTGAGGATTGGCATAGGTAGAAGGTGACAAAGCTACCAATGGGTATGGACTAGTGTTTGTGAATACGGTCCCAGATAATAAAGCTTTAAAATATCCCAGGGGGATGTAAGACTCAAGTTTGAGGGCAGTTTGCAGTTCATGTCATTTAATAGCATGCATGTACCTGAAACAAGTTCTGCCAACATTAGTGAGTATATTGGACATTTAAGGTTAGGTAGATAACATGAATAACATGAGATGGTTTTTTCCTCTTGACTGTAAGGAAATCCATTGCCAACCTTGTGATACAGAGAACAGTGATGAGTTCAAAATTTTTTAATATTTGAGTCAAATGTTGAATATGAATCTTGAATGATGATCTGCTTTCAGGCCAAATTCCTGAGTATTTTTATGACTGAACAAAAGTAATATGGGTGCTATTTTAAGTTTAAATGGCAGTGTAGTCTCTGTTGGAGGTGTAGAATACCATGTACTCTGCTTTATCTGCATTTGAACTAGTCTGTGATTCAGACATACAAAGCTCAGCCCAAAGTTGGGGAAGGTTTCTTTTCCCCATTTGTGGGAGCTATATGCACTGATTTTCAAGCCTTGAGATAACAGAAAGCCTAAAAAAGCTATCATTTGGGAAAACATGATAGTTGCCAAGGAGAAAATTCATCCTGCAGAAACTACATCCTATTATATATCTATTTATTCTCCATCTGTCTCCATTATTCTGAAATAAAGTAGGGTAGGAGTTTGGTGTAAATGGCATTACTAATCTTAAAACTTATTTTTGTTATCCTATGTTGGAATAGATTTCACAGAATTAATGTTAAGCTGACATGTCTGGTACATTTAAATCCATGAAACAATAGCCTGGACCGGTCCAACTGTAAATTAAGGCTCCCCAACAATGCCAAATAAATGTGGTCTTCAGTATTCAAATACTCTGAAGTGAATATACAGCCAACAGAAGGACATTTACCCTCCTGAGACCCTGCGTCCTCATACGAGGACATTACATTTTGGGTTTACTGGACCTTATACTTCATTCTGCTGGACCTGGACCTGTTGTCTACCCTGGAAATCCAGAGTTCTCGTGAGAGCACAATTTGAATTTGCTCAGCGAGTCACTCTGGCAATCAGTAATGATGCTCATTATCTATGCCCATGAAACCGAGCTGCACCAATCACATCAGTGTATCTGATATAGGCGGGCCAGAGGCGAGCTAAACAGATGACGACAGCGCTGCGACGACGAAGTCCGGAATCAGTCAGTAAACATTGCAAGATGGCTACGGATGAACACCAGTTGTTTGAAACGGCTTTGGCCACTACAATGAACGAGTTAGACTTGGCTTTTTCTCTAAAAGAGGAACAGAAGACGGCGCTCGAGTCTTTCCTTTGCAAGAAGGGCGTTTTTGCTGTTTTGCCGACCAGATACGGCAAGAGTCTAATCTACCAGTTAGCTCCGCTGGTAGCTAAACTCGCTGGACACGTCACCCTGTGAATTGTTCTGATTGGTCCTAGTGTTATCCAATTGCATGCAGTGATATTTACAAATCCATGCTTGGTGCCGCCCCTGGAGTTGGGCCATTTTCATTACTCATGGCCAGACCCCAAATCTTTCTAGATTTGGGTCTGGATTTCCAGGCTACCTGTTGTCCTCGTTCATGGACACTTTTTTGTGCCATCTAGTGGTAGTAAGAGCACAATACACTAATCCATGTAAAAACAAGATGGCAACCATTTCTGCCAAGTCAGTCTGCAGCCGGTCCCAACACAAAAGTGGACAAGGTCTAAAACCTGATCATATTTAATAGTAGTTTGATATGCCGTACAAACTTTATTAATTTTAGCAACAGAAACAAGCTAAGACACTGTTAATTAGGAAGTAGTTTGAGGACATTAGGACTTTATTATCAGCTCGTTGAATGTTTCATTTTTTATACTTATCCAGTCCTACTAATCCCAAATACCTAGGAGAAATGAAAAATGCATACCAAACAAAAGTTTGGGTCTCAGGAGGTTACTCAGTTATATATTATTTTTCTTTCTCATGGCCACTTTTAGAAGGTCTTGGACTCGTCTCAGATGCAACCACTTTTTTTTATCCGGTCTTGTCTCAATCTAAGACAAAGAGGACTCTGGATTTTATTTCAGTACCGATCAAGACCACAACTGAAGGGATATCACCAAATTACCTGTGTTTCGGAAGTATGGTTAAGGTGATTTCAGCTCCTTAGTATTTGTATTTGTTTTTTAATAGAAATCAATGGAAAAAACCCACACGTAAAATTACCTCTACAAGGTCTTTTGATTATTTTGTAAAAGCAGTTTTCATGGTACACTTTAACATACACACATATACACAGTAGGTTCGGCAATAAAAGAGGTTACTGAGGAGGAATCTTCATTTGTTTCGGTGGGTGTTTTTATTGTGATGTGAATTTTTTAGATCAATTTGAGGAGTGTCTATTTGCATTGTCCTCATTTTATTTTAAGTGTATCATGCAGTGTGGGAACTTGCGCTGGTCTTGTCTTGGTCCTAAAATACTCTGGTCTCATTTTCGGTGGTCTGGACTACAATACTGGTGAATGACATAGGTTTAGGCCTTTTGGGAAAATACTTAGGGGTGGAGCCGCATAAGTACCCCCACAGCAAGCAGCGAATGGGCAATGAATCGATACATCTACACCTAGACTTCCTTAGTATCTTCACACTTCTGAGTTGTTATTTTGAGTGTAAAAAAAAATGTTGGCGAGTCAGAGAGATGTAAGAATATACTTAAACGTCAAGTTAATATCCTTGCACATATTTACTGTATATAGCATTTGTATTTTCACAACTGTTGCAGTTTACTCCCTGAAGATTGTTGATGTGTATATGTACAATATTTCCCCCGAACTTCAATGACAAGTACTATGGTCAGTGTGCATTTTTGAACCAGCTTCCTTTTTTTCAAGTCACACTGCAACAGGAAACACACCCAACAATTTCACATCATCGTCAAGATCTAATACACATTGACAAAGCACAACAAACCTCCACAGCCTCTTCTGGGTCGCTCTCACAGTGAGTATTTACTTAACGCAGGAAACAGGCAGTTTAACTCCGGAGCTTTGTAGCATGTAGGCTACCAGAGATACTTCTGTAAAACTGAGTTCACTCACTGAGTTCAGGATTATAACCTCAGGATGTCTTTCTTGGATCAGATGAAGCTGCCGGGCCTGATAAATCTTGGTCTCATATTCATCATGGCCTCTAATTCAAAAGGTGGGTGACATTTTAAGTTGTTGTGTTTGTTTTCAATTTGAAGTATGAAGTATGAAGTGCACATTGATGAATATAAATTCTGGTTTGGTTTTGAACACAGGTGAAGACTGGTCTGTTAACGTAACTAGAAGGATTAATGCAACACTGGGCTCAGACGTGACCATACCATGTACATTTACCTATCCGACTAAATTCCACACCAAAGACGTTAAAGTTTGGTGGAAAATGAGCGTGACAAGTCCCATTGAAATCACTGACAATAACAAACATGCATTCATTTTTCACCCGGATGACTCAAATGTAATTGAGGAGTACAGAGGAAGGACCAAGCTCATTGGAAATAAAACTGCAGGTAACTGCTCCCTCCAGATCTTAAACGTCACGAAAAATGTAGCAAACATCTACCTGAGAGTTTTTGGAAATCTGCAAAAATGGAGCTTCATCAAAGAATCTGTCTCCATCTTTGTATCCAGTAAGAATTTCATTAAATTTTTTTAATCACAATTCAAATTTTTTTTTAGAATTTAAATAATATATATTTTATATCTTGATTTATATGAGCCTGAAATTAAATGAATGCCTCACATGTTTCTCCCACAGGTCCAGGTGTTCAATCATTCACTTCCAAGCCAGGTGACCTCTCTGGTTTTATTATCTCATTCACATTTCTTTCATTTTTTTCTGTACTCCTCAATTTGCTTATAGACCTTATATTATTTTAACAGCTATAACAAAAATGTAACTCTCATGAAGACTAATTTGTTTTTTAGATATTCCAGCCATACCACCCACCTCTGGAGAAGGTAAGCTTACACAGTTTGCTTCTCAGGACATTTTCAGTGTTGAACATTTAATATGTCAAAATCTGTAATGAAGTTTCCGCTATCATAAAAGATTACTGCTCACAGCAATCGCACTTTTCTCCACAGTCGGTCTGCAGTCAGCATCAAAGTATCCAGCCATCTTTGTACCAGTTGCTGCGGTCATTCTTTTTGTCACCGGAATCGTCTTTTACATAAGACACAAAAGGTAACATCACTTTTAGCTTGTATGTAAACTGAGTGTTTGTTTCTTGTGACTCTCGTGATTTTCGTGTGTAATCAATGTGCAGACATTATATAGTCCCCCTCCACTCAAACATGTGTTTCGGTTATTTTTAATTCACTTGGATGTTTGACTGTCACTGTGAGAAGGAAAGTATGTGCAGGCTGACATTAGAGAATAAGAACGTTTCTCACCTTAACTCTGAGTTAAAGATGTGTACGTATAAACTAGTTTGGAAACCAATTGTTTGATGTGGAAAATAAGTAAAATATGTAATTTAAATAACCTTTAATTAGGTAATTGTTTGTGGAAACCCATACCAGACAAAATCATCCAGTATTTCATGTGTCATATAACACGTCTGGAGGGGGTCTTTAAATATGTTTGTTTTAAATATCGTTTTTTAGACAGATGATACGCTGATATCCTTTAACCTGCTTTCACAGGTCACAATCTTTCACCAGGGAGGAATCTGGATATTATGCAAATTTTAGCCAAGCATCATCAAACCAAGCAGAAAGGTTTGTTACATGGCACAACTGTGAGAACAAATGATCCTTTTTGTCACTGTGTATGTGAGAGGTATGTGCAAGAAGCAAAGAGTCCACACAGGTCTGCCTTGTCTTTTCAGAGAAGCATCTTGCAACAAACAAGAGAACAAGAAACTTCCTGAAGTGAAGGCTATTGATGAACCTATCTACATCAACACTGAGGTACAGTGATCCCACTCAGTTGGGTTTAATCTAAAAAGAAGTAACAAATAAAACTCAGAGGGATACTTTTAATTAAACCCAACTTCTGTCTCTGCAGGCCCCTCTCGGTCAGATGGATCAGAGTATGGATGACATGGATAATGTATATGCAAATGTGGATTATACAAAATAGCAGAGAAGCTGCATCTCGCAAATCTGTTTGGACTTGAACTTGTCTCTTTCAGGAGGAACAGGGAACCTTTACATGTTGGTTTTTTAGGGACCATTTTCCATGGCTTTAGGCCAGTGATACTCACCTTACGGCCCCCAGGAAAATATGGCCCGCAGTAGGGTGCTGGGTGGCCCGCTGACCATTTTCTAATTTAGATTAATAATAAATTGATTCACACTGGTATTTTTTTGTGCTTTGAATGTAAATAAGGTGCCAGAGTGCATACAAAGCATCAAATTAGAGCTTGAGAGAAACATGACAGGTGTTTTTGCTAAGCTCCGAACCTCCTCAAATCCTACACACGTTCTACTTACACATGACCGGTCCATGGCTGCTGTAACTGGCCCCTGGCCTCCTGTAACTTTGCAAAAGTGACCCCCAGGTAAAGCAAGTTGAGTATCCTTGCCTTCGGCTATTTGGCGTCACAAATCAACATATCCTCATGCAACAGTTTGGATGATATCTTACAAAAAGACCTTATAGACTTACAGTAAAGTTACATACTTAATGTAAAGTCACGGAAGTTCATTTTAGTAAAGGTTACATGGTGACTATGCACATTAGAATAACTTGATTTCACTTAGTTTCACACGGTTTACACTGAAGGAAAGTCCTGTGTTGGGTTAGTGATAGGGTTAGGTTCCTTAGGGGAAAGTCCTGTGTTGGTCGACCCATCCTCCAACCCTGCCTGCCTCCTTACACACACTTTCATTCTTAACTTCCCTCTTTACTCCCATCAACGCATTAGTCATGTGATCACAGCCTTCCCACTTACATTGGTTATAGATCAGAGGTTCATGCTTACATGGGTTACATATGAACTGTGGTGCATTACTCTTTATGGGTATACATTTGGACAGTGCATGAGAACAGCCTGTAAAAGCAGCAGCTATTTATTTGTATAATTGTATATTACATTATTATAAGTTGTGTATCTGGCTATAGTAATACACTGATAGTGTACAGTTTATAATTGCTCAGAACCAGTGCTTTAAATGTGTGTGGTAATACATAATTATTCACTTGTACCACTGTGCTCTCTGTAAAACTGTGCACAGCTGCACAGCTGAATAACTTCACTTGTGTTTTTCCTCGTCTTTCTCAACATGTTTGCCAATTTACTTCCTGTGCCATCTGTGCTGGAGCTGAAACTTCTGTTTTCTTTTCTGATTCAATCTCCTGTTTAGAGATTGAGTTATTACCCACAGTGTGACATTTAGGACTGTACCAAACAATAAAGACTTAAAGGTGAATGCTAGTCCACAGTGATCTTCATTGTCTACTCTTCTTTCACGGAACTGCAGCAGTGTATAAAACTGAACCAATCAAGAGCAGCCAACTGGGTGAACGCCTATGGTGAAGTTAGTGGAAGTTAGTGAGGCTGAAAATGTTGCCCCGTCTTGTGTTTCTGCTTAATTTTGTTGAGCAACAGTTACACCCTGATAAGGCTTTGCTGAGGAGTGAGACTTTCTTGAATTGGGTTGTATCATCATCATAGCTGAGTGTTTGGTGTCCTCCCAGGGTTTGTTTCTCAGACTATTTCCATCAGTTTTTCATGCATCTTTATACAGAAATTTAACTTACATGACAGACCATGCAAATGCTGATTCCATTCTCTATACATTAAGGCCCAGACACACCAAAACGACATCAAAGAACTAGTGGCGACAAAGGCTGACTGTTGTACCTACACCTTGACATCGCCTGGGTCTTTGCCAAAAAGTTGCACTGAACACACTGCAGTGATTATAGCCAACAGCCAAGTAGCACATACATCCTGTGCCTGCATGAGAGGACATAACTCACCATACCAGCAGACAGCGCTAGTCTGTATTCGTCATTAAAAAAGGGAAAGCGGAAGACCGACAGGATGGATTCAAGACGCTAGTTAGCCAGTTAGCACATTAATAACACAACCCGATGCTGAAAGAACAAATTACATTTACTGTGTTCCACTGAACAACACAAACAATTACAAAATATTTATGTTAAACAACTAAATGGTTAAAAAATAATCTTACCTAATATAATGATCTCATCTCCTCATGACATTAACTGTTTTTTTTTGCGTCAACATGCTGAACCAGCTTAAACAAAAAAGCTGACAAGGGCCGACTCGTGCCAGTGGTGCAGGACACACCACAAAAACTAGGGCGACAGACGTTCACCAACGGCCAGACATTGACCAATGGCTCTCGGCTTGGTGTTTCAGGGCTCTTACACGACATTCAATAACGCAGAATTTTTTCATCAAATTGATTTCTTTTGTTCAGTTCACAGACTTACGAGAATGGCACTGCAGTATTACATTAAAAGCTATTTAAATCCATAACATACCACTTCTTCTTTATGAGGTTTGACCTCATTTGACTGCTCATCACATGACCCTTCAAAATGTGCCTAAACAGCAAAGCTGTGAAATTTAGGAATAGCTTTTTCCCCAGTTTTTATTTCTTCAAAAGGAAATGTGGTTATGGTTGTATTTCCCTTTAAAAAAATCCCAGACTGTTAAAAATATATCTTGTAAATCATTCCTCCTCCTATATAAGTTTTGTCTCTTACAGACTGGATGGCCTTTAGATGGTCTTTAAACACAACGGCCCTTTGTTGATTCATCTTTTTCATTTAACTCTCGTCTGTGCATTACTGGAACTCAGTGTTGTGTATTTCTCTCTGTCATCATTTGTTGGTGAAAAAGAAGTTAAACAGAAGTTAAACAGGTGACAAACAACACGAAAGTAACCACATATTGCAACAAAATCTGTCTCCTAGACTTCTGCTATAGCTGTTGAAGCGTTGTCTGACATTATGTGCTCAATAAAGCTAGAGTATAAAGATGACATCCAAAGACAGGCACAACTCTCACAAGCACTGTAAGCAAAAGTGTATTCAAACAGCCATTAAAAGGATTCAGAGATGAGTGAACTATTGCTATGTGTGCAAAATTACAACAGAAATGCAGTTTCACGTGTTTTTCCTCGCCTTTTTCACACTTTAAATTTCTCTTCCTCATCAGTGATGAAGCTCGGGCTTTGGTTTCCTTCTCTGTTGTTACATGGTGAGTCTTAAACTAAAATACCATTGCATAAAATACTTCATGCTACATGTAATGATAAATTAATGTTTATTCTTGTTTTCAGTGATGATGTCCAGTCTTCTCGTGGTTATTCCCTGCACCTACACTTACCCAGAGCTCACTATCTCTAGGTGTCATTGTCTGGGTTGGTCCAATGAGTCGTCAGCTGATTCACAATCAGCCAACATCATCTCACTGCTCCTTTTTGTAAATATAGTTCTTTCTTGCTGCTGTCATGCAAGCCCTCCACCTCCCCATCGCCACCTAGTCTTTACTGATTCATCAACCTCATCTGCCTCAGCAGCCTCAGCAGTCAGCGGCCACCACCACCACCAGTGTCTGGACTCCATGGGGGGATTTATCCTGCTGCCACTCAGGTGTCCCTCTATCACAAAATATCTCCCTCTGGTGTCCAAAGCGCCAGAGATTTCTGTTAAATCTTAACCAGCACAAATCATCTGTTAATCTGTACACTCATATTCCGAATTAAGTACTTTATTCTTCTGTCTCTCCTCATTGAAAGGCGCGATTCTGCAAATGCACCATGATGCTGGATGGTGTCGGGACGACGCATGTTGGCCCTTTCTACTTCAGAATCGAGTTGCTGCAATACAAAAGCTCCTCCTACAAAAAAATGCAGTGGCCACTGAAGTTATGCGTCTGTGTTTTAGATGTCAAAATATCATTTTTGAGGCAAAATCATTGTATTATGAGTTATGTTGGGATTATATTTGAACTCTGTCTGTGGAGGTGAATGATAAAGTAACAGTCTCCTGCCAATAAATCCCCCTCAGTTATCCTGAAATCATCACCCGCAGATTAAAGAGGCTGAATGCGTGGATGTGGGAAACAGAGTCAACCCTGACCTCTACCTCTCAACAGATCGGCTTCAACAAGCCTTTGAACTGCACAGTGTGGTACAGAGGAAGGAAGTGGGCGGTGAGCTCCACGATTCTCTGAATATGACGTGAGCGCATGTGCATGACCTGAACATCACCTTTCACTCTGCATGGTGAACGAGTTCATGTGTCAAGACGCTTCATATCTGCAAAAAATGCCGAGGAGGTTAACGAAACACTTCAAGAATCGCTGATGCAGGTTTATGAATGGATTTCTGAAAAAAAGTTGAATATCTCAAAACCAAAGGATAGGTTTGATATTTGGCTCCAGGCATGCTTTAAGGGCACGTCAAGAGCTGTGCATCTCTTTGCATGGTGTGGCTATTGAGCAGGTTAAAGAGGCCAAATTTTGGGGTGTCACACTTGAGGGAACACTTTCATGGTCAGCTCACATTAATAACGTGGTTGCCAAAATGAGTAGAGGCATTTCAGTTATCAGGAAGTGTGCTTACTTTTTAACACAGATGACAGTTAAACAAGTCATACAGTCTTTAGTCTCATCACACCTGGACTACTGTTCAGCAATCTGGGCTGGTGACTCAAAACAAGACCTTAATAAAATTCAGCTTGTTCAAAACAAAGCTGCTATGAGGAACAGCGTGGATGAGGGTGGAGGACAGACTGGCATACAGCCTGATTCAGTAGACAAGAAACATCTGTGCCTTAAGAAAACCTACAGACCTATATTCACAGCTAACACACACTGTTGATAGACACCATCATGAAACCAGACATGCTTGCATGAGAAGCTTTACGCTACGCTTACCGGAGACCAGTGCATTAAAGAAAACTGCAATGTATGGAGCCATGTCGATTTGGAATAAACTACCACTGTACTTCACCCAGCTTACTAGTAGGATTACTTTTAAAAAGAAACTAAGAACGACGATTATCAAAACAGAAGTCTGTTTTACCAGCATATGATGTAATGTTTGTGAAGGCTATGTGTATTTGTGGCGCTCATTTGGGAGATGCCTCAGTGTACAACCACATATGCAGTTACGTAAACTATGAGCCTGGGTTATGGGCTCTGTTGGTTTGCTTTTGTGATCTACTGATGTGATGACACTGTAAATGTAAGATAACTACTTGTTATCTCACTTGTTTGGGTTTTATTTAAATTTGTCGATGTTGTAAATTGTCTACGATTTAACATTTTGTCTTGTTTTCTGTTGTTTTCAACAGGAAGAGTTGTCATTACTGCGGTAACAACTAATGGGGATCCTGAATAAAGTATAAAGAATAAAGACAATCAATTTCTGGTGTGTGTAAGACTTCAGTCAATATGATTCATTGTGTCTGATTAACATTAAATACAATTTCAATGTAAAAACAAAAGAGTAAGATGGGAAAAGATGTCGGTCCTCAAGAGCATGCATGGTGCACATTTGTTATTCATATGTTTTTTCAACTGTTTACAATTGTTCATAGAATTAAATATTTAAAAGTTATTTAAATATAAACTATATTAAATATTAAGGCACCTATGAGATTGAACTTCCCAAGGAGTTCAAGATAACAAATGAACAATATCTGATTCCTTCAACATCTCTACATTCTAAAGAAAATTGCAGGTTTCTCTTATTACAAATATTTTCTTAATATGATGATTTTTTATGCTAATGAATGCTAAATTAGCTGTTAGCACGCAAGTTTCATTCTGTTTGTGTTGTTAAATCATTTTCACACAGCAATATAAGTCAGAGCGCATAAAAACGGCAGGTGCAGGGGAAAGATTACCTACAATGAACTATATGCTACAGAAATTCAACGATAATCACATTTTTATCAATATTACAAAGGTGTTTGGGCTGTTATCCGAGGAATTCTCTATCTACCAAAGTGAATTTGGGTTTACAGTTCATTTTCATTTGAGGTCTGAGGCTTGTACCAATGTGGAAGGATACTGGTGTTTATAATGTGTGATCACTTCAGCTAAGATGGTGACCAGCTTCCCCTTTGACTTCCTGTCAAGTTATCATTAACACACTTTCAAGCCACACAAGGGTTTTTCCACACTGACCTGGGCATGCACAAATTATTCTCACTTTGTCAGTAGTTTTAGTTGATTAATGAGTGAAAACAGTCAGCCAGGCTGCATGTATTTACACGTAAGTACACATAAGTGAGGACCATCCTTTTAAAATTCTGTTTGTGTCCCGTCCACTTTCAAAAATGTAATACACTACAGCAGGGCTATTCAAGTACAAATTCAATTGGGCCGGATTTTGAAACCAGAAAATGTCGATGCGCCAGACATTTTCAGCAACGAGCAACCTGTTGAAAACTTTTTTTAGCTTTTGGTAATGACGCATTTTTAACAAATGCAAACTGAATTAGTAGAAATAGCAATATGTGTTGTGTCACATTCAGAATAAAAACATTATATGTATTTAGTCACATATCAAACTGCAGAAACAGAATAAAAAAGAGCACCATGGCCTCTTTACTGTTGACTGACTTTACTTTGCCGTCTGTGTGTGTGTGTGTGTGTGTGTGTGTGTGTGTGTGTGTGTGTGTGTGTGCCGAGAACAGGAGAGAGAGGCTGCAGCGTGATGATAAATGAAACCATAACTTTAAAAAGTACTGATGAAAGAACTGGTAACATCAGAGCCTATTAATACTATGGTCTTTATAAATGTTGCCACGGCCCGCTTAATTCCGGGTGTCAGTTCCCACCTGTAGCTGGGCTATGAATAGGTCTGCACTACAGTTTGGTCAGCCGTCAGATTCTGTGTGAATATCTGAGGAGTAGCATATTATAGTTAGTACTATTCTGACAAACTTCTGAATGATGATGATCATTTAGCATAAATTCCCAGAACAACATTCAACCCTGGCCATTTTCCTCTCTCCGCTGCTACCCTGAATGTCTGTGCCTGACCTTTTCCGCTCCACCCAGGAACACTGTAGTGGGAGGAAAATTAGGACTAATTACCCAGGGCCCCAGTGGCTCTTGAAAAGCCTGGAATGAAAAGTTAGATTTTGTTTGCAATTTTTTTTTTTTTTAAGTAATTTGTGTTGTAAATTAAATAAAATTGGCTCAATAAATCAGTTAAAGACTGAACTTTCTATTTAAATAATAGCGTAAGCTCTCTGAGGCCACTTTCAAACATTAAGTGAGCAAAACGGTTTAGTCCACCCCTGCACTTGGATTCATCTCTAAACGCAGCTGGAGCTGAGTGGGTGACACCTTATAGATAGAACAGATAGATAAGCTTTGTTGTCTGTCCCAACAGACTTCTTAAAGGCCTGTTAAAACAGCAACTGATAAAAGCAGGTTAAAGTGCAGAGTCTATTTTAGATTGTTCAGGGTGGTTATTGCAGAGGGAATGAAGGATTTCTTGTAGATGTTTTCCAAGCCAGTGGGACTTTGTAGCGTCTGCCTGATGCCAGTAACTGGAAGGAGTGCTGCGGGGGGTGAGAGGGGCCCTCAGTGATCAGGGTGGCTTTCCCGATCACTGCGCGGTGACACAGTTGACATAGAGGAGCTGCTTATGCACAGACATAAGCAGCTCCTCTACATCCCTAGCTACACCTTTTTATTGGTTAGTATCTTTATCAGCTATGGCATTAAAAGTATCCTTCCCAAAATGCAAGTGCTCGTACATGTTCAGTGCATATGTTCAGTACATAAATAGGTCAACACGTGCACTGAATTTTACAGTTTCCCTTATTCAGCAGGAAGTCAGCATTTCAAAACTGTTCTTATCTGTCACCCTGATAAAGCAATTGTTCCTGCTAAAGAGGAAATTCAATGGGTGTTACTTGATGACGACTAATAAAGCAAGAATTATCAAACATATTTGCAAGAAAAGATTACTGTTTAATATTGATTTGTCACAACACATAAGTTGCTGTTGATGAGATGAACAGTAAGGCAAAAGTTCTAGATGAGAAAAAATAACATGAACAACTTTAAAAAAAAATATATATATATATATATATGAATTACAGCAGACAGAAAAATAAGGCATATGTCATATATACAGAAATAGCATATCAATACTGTTTTTACAACTTTTTTGACCCACATCAGCTGGACATCACAAAGAGGGGCTGCAGCTGTTCCTCCTCCGAGTTGACTGACCTTACACGTTGGCGTATATTGCATCATCCCAGTCAGTCTGTAAAGAAAACAAGATTAACTCGCTCTCTTCTCTCATGCATGGAAACAAGGAATGAATTACAAAAATAATTAGCATACCTCCATGTTGCCATAAACATGATCATTGCCATAAAGTTCAGAGCAGTGCACATCATCATAGCTCCTCTCTTTTCTGAGGACAGAACGCAGAAAACCAACATGTTTTTTTACATATTTACCACACACAGGACAATACAAGGTTTGACACTGATATTTTGGTTTATACTGAGGTGAGTGACCCAAACCTTTTTGTTGCAGCATACTGAGGGAGCGCCAAATCTTTGTCTGCCTTCACGGAGCTCATGTGAGGTGTTGCTGCGACCTCAGATCTCCCCCTGCTGGCAGAATAATGGTTTTTAATTTATGAACCTGGAAAAAAATCTATTGATACTTTTCACCACCACTGAACACAGGCTGTCATGCCCTGTAAGGATTTGCATCTGCACCATCTGCTCCACTCAAATACCTCTACATCACTGGTTCCTAATGTGGGGGTCCTGACCCTTACAGGGGTTGCCAAAGTTTCACACAGGGCGCAAGGCCTTCTTGATTTTAATGGGTGTAAGAAAACGTAAAAATAAATGAACAGCAGGCCTATGTGGTGGGGTGCTACTTTAATGCAGTGTGTTTCAGGAGGCAGGTTATCTTTTGTAGGTTTATCTGCTGCTTTGTTTTGCCGTTTTATACTTATTGTGCTGTTATTCAACCAACTGGGTTGTTTAATTGTGTTTGCAATTCTATTTGTACAAGTTCTTTTCTTTCAGTTAAGCCGAGTGCCTCCTTAAGGCATGTGAGTAAAAGCACCAGGACACAAGTGTAGATTGCACCATTTTGCTGTGACTATTGCTGCGATGCACCTGAGGTGAATAGGTGGTGGCACCCCGGGGCACTCCTCAGTGTAGTCTGCCTCTCCACGAATGGCCTCTGCTCACTTCCCATAATTTCATTTAGTCTAATTTTGTGTTGGACTGGATGTAGTATCTAATTGTGGTGTCAGATTTTGGATAATAACTATTTCAAGCCACTTGTAATAAACAGTAATTTGATTCCCCCTTACTGGTATTTGTATTTATTGGACTATTACTGATTTTTTTTCTTTTCTCCAAGCAGCTCCAGTCCCTGTTTATTTGCACATTTTTGCTAAAGTCAGTAAAACGTTTGGTTTATTCTGACTTCAGGAAAAGTATGCACTGAAAACAACCAAAGAGCGAATAGAACAATGGTCAAGAAAAAAAAGAGGAAATCAAAAAAGAAGCCTTTTAAGTATGTGTGGTTGTTAAGAAATGTAAAATCAGGAAAACTCATCTCTGACAATATTCACAGAAAATAATCTGCTCAAAATTCATCTTAGTTGCTTATTTTACATAAACTTCCTGCAGGCAGGAATTTGGTTTAATTGCACCGTTTATCTTTTGTTCTGTACTGTTACTGTTACGCATTGAATATGTTATAAAATACCCATAAAATATGTCACTTAGTCAGGGGTCATCAGTTTGCCCAATGATAGAACAGGGTGTCCTGAAGGAAATGGGTTGGGGACCACTGCTCTTCTCTACACGCATGACTTAAATGTATATATTTCTTTCTGATGTATGTTTGCAACTGTAAAAATGTCTTATCGCACTCAGATTTCAAAGCTATACTTCAAAAACACAATTCAAAAGAGAAACAATGGTTTTGTGCTTTAAATGAAACATTTCTGACACCAACTTACCATTTCTGAACAACTTTCATCGTTATCAAAAGCATCACCAAAATCCCACCAGCTACAGCGGCGATGATGATGATGTAAAGATTCTGCATCTTACCTGTCCAAACAGAAACCACGTAGTGTTATCTTTTAGAATTTCTCAATACAAAAATTCATGCCTTCAGTCGTCAGGTGTTTGTCACGCACTCTAGAAATTCTAAAAGAAAAAACATCCTTACTGTTAACAGGTAGAGAGAGTGTGAGGGTGGCATTGCCCTGCATGTTGTTTGCCAGACAGTAGACAACCTCAGAGGATCCCAACTCTGCCTGCAGAGTCCCGATGGTAAGGGAGCCGTGTTTCTCCACCCTGGTGCTCGGCAGGACTTTGTCAGAAAGCAAAAAATGAACCATGCTGGGAGGCTTGGACTCTGCAATGCACACACACTTTACCATGTCTGCCTCTGAGGAGCAAGAGGAGGCCGCCCTGATCTCCGGGGCATCTGTAAGCACAAGATATGCAGTTATGACTTAGCCATGCTGCTATTATAAATGTTTATATAGAAAATCTTTTCTTTATTGTTACATTTCTTTGATTGCTTGCTTACACAACACATTGAGCTGCACAGGGCTCGATTTGCTTCGTCCGACTGTATTGACAGCAGTACAGTACAGGGCTCCTGTGTGTCTGGTGACATTTGACAGCATGTAGACGCTTCCTTGATGCAGCTGAGCACCAGTTTCATTGTGCCACAGATAGCCGCTGGCAGGAGGGTGGGCATCACAGGAGCATTTCAGCCGCACAGCTTCCCCCTCCTTTACATCGGTCTTGTGCTCAACCTTCACGTTCACTGGAGCGTCTGCATCGAAACATACAGTTCATGAGACCATGGTGGTGCAGATGACAGAATTTACTGTCCCTCATGCAGCCAGCTCATCCGAGATAAATGACAGTAGGAAACCGTGCAATGCTCTTTTTCCAGTGCAGATGAATACATGATGACTGTAAATTCCCTGACAGTGACTAAGAAGCTACTATATTTTAATGTATGTGTGTTGGTAAGAGCTTCCACGTTTGGTAAAAAAAAAAACCTAAACACAGTATATGTAACATATGACACTAAACTGTTGGTCTGTCTTTTCATCTTTATTCTTTTTATTGGTGCTTTCTTGCACCAGGTTGTTCTAATTCTTTAAATTGCCAGATACACTTACGTTTGACTTTGAGGACCTTGGATGTTTTGTGGTGCTGCCCTCCCTTGTATGTTACCGTGCACTCTAAGGGCTTGTTGTGATCGGCGCTGGTAGGGTGAAAGGTCAGAGTAGACGTTGCTTTCCACTGGCCGGCATCCAGCTGCTGTGGTTGGAAATGTTCTTGTCCAGGGTGACTCCAGGTGAAGACAGGAGGAGAGGTGGGGCAGGAGTGCGATACGGAGCAGGACGCAGTCACAATTTTACCCTCCACTGCCTCCTCTTTCACAGAGAAACTGATGGGCTTTGGTTCAGCTGTAAACCACAGATATGTTACATTTGTACATTTTACATATATTAAATATCAGTGTTTCTAAACTGACGTCATTCTGATTAAATGTATATGAGCTGACTTTGTCATCGGGAGGTGAAGGGGAGGGTGGAGGGCATGACTCTTAGATGAGAGGTGGCTACCAAACTGCAGACCACTGTTTGAGACCGTCAAACAAAACAGGTGTTTTAAGTGAGACATCAGCAGCACCGGCGATAGTGGGTGTTTTAGGTCAACACATGGTCTTATACTAACCATAACCAAGTGGTTTTTGTGCCTAAACATAACCAGACGTTAACCGCAGCAATGTTGCAATGAATCATTTCACCGTATCAGCTAAACAGGAACTTATGATAACATATGTGTGGTTTGCAGAAAGGTACAATGCCAGCATTTATTCTTCTGGTTGGTCTTTTCAGACTCAAAATTACTTTTTGAAAAGTAATAAGATGATCAAAATACAAAACAGGAACTGACTACGAAGATATGTTGCAGAGGACTGTAGGGTAAAGGATAGAAAGAAAAATATTTCCTGTTTTTATTCAGGTGGCATCGATGCATGTGCTGTTGTGTTGTTGCATTGTTATTTTTTTTAACTTCATCTCATCTATTACCTCCCCGATAAAATCATGCTCACATCACATTCATGGGTTTTTAGTCTGATTTCAAGTTTTAGATAAACATGTTGACTGAACTGCTTCAGGCACAGGATTTAACATGCAGGATATCTCAAGATGGCATTGGCCTCAATGTCAAACATCTGTGTAGAGAAATGAAACTGGGTGTCCACTGTGTTGTGATCAAAGTTATTTAAAGCGAGGGGAGGTCAACCAGTCACAGTAACACAGATAAGGAACTGGGAATCGGACAGTTCTTGACAACTGAAACTTAAATCACCATTGTTACCAACTCTGTTGTACTTTCAGAGTACTTTGTTGAAGTGACAAATTCATCATTTAAATACAAGACAACTGATATAAACTATTGAGGTTAACACCGCTCGTATCACAGTAAAGTGTTCTTTAGAGTCTCGGCCCTTTGTACAAATATAATATAAGATCTGAAGTAGAAAACATCAAGTCAATAACATGAGGAAAGTAATCACTGATTTTCTTGACTCCATGTTCACCAGCTACAACACTGGAATTAAAAAGAATTATGGGAAAATGCTGGCATTAACTATATCATCAAAGAAAGTTGTTCACGTTACTTACTCTTTATTGCAATGGAGACTGGCTTCTCCCTGTAGGAATACTTTTCATAGTCTCCTAATTCGATCCTGAAATAAAAAGGCCCTTGGTCACTTTGTTGAAGGGGATCAATCTTCAGCGAACAGCCCTTCTTTCTGACGTCTCCCAGCAGCCGTGTCCGATTCCGATACTGCTGCATCATTTTTGACTCGTTTGGGTGATAAATGAGCTGATGTGCCTCATCAGTCCACATCCCAGTGAATCCAGTGATCTGCCTGTCTGCATTTGGGTAGTCAAATGAGCAGGGAATCTCCACACAGGATCCAAGGAGGCCTTCAACTGAGGACGGCACCGTGGCTGACCAAGACGAGGCTTCAGTTTGAGTAACTGTGGTAAAATGCAGAGGAATATGTGACTAAATGAAAGACAGACGAAGTAGAGGCGAGAAAGATGCATAAAATAAAACACAAATTCAGCTAAAGATAAAATTCTTGGACTGAGCAAAAACAAAACAACACAACAAAAAGACAAACATCTGCCTGATTAGTTGTACTTCTTGTGAGCAGAAAAGATTAAAGAGGAGAGAATGCACCATACCTTTGCAGCAAAAGCACACAAAAAACAGAGCCCATGTCAAAGCGTCCATCTCGTCCCCTCAGGTTCAGACCTGCAAATGAAGTGACAGATATTTTCAGTCAGGTCAGGTGCCACTGTCATTTCCCTCTGGTGAGAGATGACTTGTCTAGTTTCCATTCCACTTTTAATACAGCACGCATACACTGCACTACACACAAAAACTGACTTTTATCCCATCAGACCCATATTGGGGAAGTCCATTGTATTAATCATGGCTAATCTTTTTTTAAGCATGTCTTGTGCTCTAAACTCTACTCACCTAAGCCATATATTTTTCAAGTTTTAACCACTTTTAATAAGAGGTCTAAGTGTCTAATTGGCTCTTATTTTTTTTCCATTTTGTTTTCAATCCTATTTCTGTTGTGCATCTGAGACCAGAGCCCTCGGCTTTATCACTAGGTGTGCCATTCTGGTGCTCTCACTTCCTTCTTTGGATATTTGATTTATTTTGGTAATCATAACTTCTCCAATTTTATTTTCGTAAGATACGTTTCCCTCCTCGTGAGGCCAGGACTCTTTAAGCTCATCGTTACTGACAATCCCCGTAACCTGGCCCTTTAATAATTAATTTGATATTGGGCATAATAATTATAATACTACTACTAATAATAAACCTTCACAGAGTTTGCATCTCTCATAGCCTTGGGTAGAGAATCACATTTTGGTGGTTGAACAAAGTTGAGCTGCCGATGTTCTTCTTTGTGTGATAGTTTGCATCTTAAAAGGCAGCAGGGGATCCAAGAGGCTGTGAGGGATTGTAAAACAACAAAGAATTAGTAATGTAGGCAGGTCCCAAACCACTGAGAGCGAGTGCAGGTTGGCTAAAACTGCGGTGATATGCTCCCTCTTTCTTGGTTTGGATAAAAGCATGGCAACAGTGAGTTCAGAAATAACTGTAGTTTATCAATAGATTGGTTTGGAAGAGAGCATTATGGTAGTTAGAGCTTGAAATAAATGCATGAACAAGTTTGTAGCCCCACTGACTTGGTGTGAGTAGGGTTGGTTGTCACACTTTTTACTCTTGTGTGAATGCTCGTCATCAAAATATCTGTCAATGGTCATTTCTACATTAAAGGAAAGCTTAAGGTCTTTGTTTGAACATATTATCCCTTTAATGTTTGTAACTTATTGTAACAACAGGTTTTAATCATCAGAGACACCAACCCCATCGTGGGTCAGTTGTCCCTAAAGTTATCAATGTGATCTCAGGAAAAAAAAAAAAAAGTGTAACTTTTTTTAAGATAAAAACACCAAATAAGTTTTGAAATGAATCCCACCTCTATAATCACTCAATTTCCCTTGTGTTTAAACCATGAGCTTGAACCTGGTGATTGTTTGTTTGAATTATTCTCTGTTATGAGAAGTAAAATAATGAAATTTAGAGCTCTGAAAAAATGTAGCCTTTATTAAAAGCATTGTTTCATAACAGTTCATACGGAATATAACATTAAATGAAACAGTAAGATTAGATGAGATTAATCTCCATCACAATATGACCAGGAACTTTTGTTAAAATGTCAAACAGCCTAGGTTGAAGTACGTAACAGTTCAGATACAACACTGTTTTCTATTGAGGAACTAAAGCAACACTGTCTCTCTCTAGCCCTTTTTAAATATAGTGGGGCGGCATAGCTCAATATATCACAACAATCGTTCATTTTGTGATGAAAGCACAAAATTTGGTACATGTGTTGGTGGATATATTTCAAACAAATCTGGATATTGGGGCATCGCAAAAACGCACCCTAGTTGCCGTAGCAACCATTTATTCAATAAAATTAATCAAAAATATTTAAATTATTCATTACAATATTTTAAAAATGTAAATATGTATTAAATTAAGAAAAATACAGTTAGACACACTCACAGTTCACATTAAATTAAGAACAAGCGCAAATTCGCAATAGCTGCGACCTCATAGATGCATGGATCCACACAACATGCATACACACAACCTCAAGAAAAGCAAAATTTTCATTTTGAAATGCTTAGTATAGCGCCACCTATGAATGAATCCTGGTCATTTTTTCTGGCATAGTTACTCATGGTCTCTACTTGCAGTATGCAAATTTCAAACATTTTTGGTCAAGTACTTTTTGAATTATTCAAGACCAACCGACCGACCAACCAACCAACCAAAAATGGCTGCCAGTGGTTACTGGCATGGAATGGTTTGGCTATCCTATAGGTGCTGT
>NC_065511.1:21613292-21627862 GCF_006386435.1 Epinephelus moara | reverse complement strand
AGACATGCAGCCATTTGGTGGGCTGCAAGATAGCGAAAGCTCTTGCCTGTTCCGAATGAAACATATTTTTCACTTTAACTGGTCTCTAAATTATATTTATGGTGCTGAAAACATGGTAACAGCAGCTTGGGGGGGTGACCAAAGTGTTCTATTCCAGTATATTAAGCTATAAATGTACCAAATTTGGCGCTTTTATCGCAAAAATTATTTTTTTTTTTTAGATATGCCACCCAATTTATTAGTTTGTTAGCAGAATTATACAAAAACTGCCTGACCAATTTTCACAAAATTCGGTGGAGGGATGTAACACATGCTAACTTAAAATACATAAAATTTTGGTGTTGATCCAACTCAGGGGGCGTGTCCACGGGCCGCCCACACGTGCCCGCCCATTCACCTCCATTCATTTTTTGGATGAGGATTATGTGAAAACTTTCCAACCGATTTTCACAAAACTTGTTGGAGGCATGTAGCATGGTCCAACTTAGAAGCCATTACATTTTGGAGTGGATCCAATTAACGGGATGGGTCCATGGGCAGGTAGGATTCAATTGCCTGCTGTGGCCAAAGCAGTGGCTAAACCTCAGAGGAGACCACAGAGCACTATGACTCATTTTTGCACTAAAATTAAATGAAGAGGCCAAACCATTTGTTAGTTACAAATTGTGTCTGGTTCAGAAAAATGACTTCAAATTCCATAATTATGGCAAACATAATAAAATAATGCATCTGTTTACATAATATCCCAGCCATTAGATGTAAATCACCAATAACAGAGATTCACATCTGTTCTGTTGTTTAAAACTGACCTACTGATTCCATTAGCTGCTTCTGTCCCCTGTGTGTTTTAATCTGATCTGCTCAGACTGTTTTAGTATGACTAATTATGGACACATCTCAAGAACACCTACATTTAAAGAAGCACTGATCACTGAAACAGTGACGCTTAAAATGGCTTAATTGGGGCGTTGGTGGCTTGGTGGGTAGAGCAGGCGCCCCATGTACAAGGCTGTTGCAGCAGCAGCCTGGGTTCAAATCCAGCCTGTGGCCCTTAGCTTCATGTCATCCCCCCCTCTCTCTCTCTCCCCTTACACGCTTATCTGTCCTGTCCATTAAAGGAAAAATGCCAGAAAAAAATATCTTAAGGGAAAAAAAAAATCTTAATTATGCACAAGAATAATTTGCCTAACAGTGGCAGAGTCACTTTTTTATATTACATGTTAATGATAGACTATTTTGGAGACATTCTAATATATTATGTATCATTTGCACAGGCTGTGTGTAAATATGTTCGTTCTCTAAGCGACATGAAGAACCGTGGCTAAACCTCAGAGAAGACCACAGAGCACCATGACCCATTTTTGTACTAAAACTAAATGAAGAGGCCAAAACAGTGTCAGCTGAAAGGTTGAACACATTTATTCAACAAGCTTGCTTAAATGTTAGTTGCAAACTATATTTGCATCAGAGAAAAGATCAAATATACCTTGACAATGTGTTAGGAATACAGCGTTATACAGTACATGGTGTACAAAGGAGAAACATTTCTTGAACAGCAAGTGCTGATTAAAAGTAATGACACGTTAACACCAAACCAAATGATACGTCTTTGTAGATTATCTTCTAACAGGAAAAATAACCTTTAGTTTACCTTGAAGTGTGTCTCACAGGTGCAGAGTTGTCAAGACAGGATTTCTTTTGTTCTGTTCAGCATACAGCTACAACATGAGGTGATGCATGTGTGATCTGCTCTAAACTATGACAGCTGATATGCATCAGTTTGACCAATTCACACCCCCTGCAGAAAAAAAGAGTTTCACTTCACCCCCATTTCACACAAAATAGACCTATCTCACTTTGAATGTACACTGATGCCTCTCTTCCTGTTTCTGAGTTCACACCCACTGCCCTGAGGTGGCAATGGTCTTAGCAGAGGGCGTTTGTGTTGCAGTGCCATTGCAGGAGCTGTTTGCAGCTAGATTCAATTGTCCTCACTGAATTCAGTCCTTCATGGACCTTGATCTCCAACAAAAGCAGGGTTCAGCATTTCGCTCTTGTCTGGAGAAAAGCTGTCACCCTCTTGGACAGCTAGGTCCATGTAACGGATGCTGCGAGTGAGGTTGACCTTTTTCACAGATAGAATGTGCTTTCCTTTAACTCTCCAGAGATCCTCTTCACGTTGCATCAAGATGTCCTCCAGCTTGACTGTGTCCTCTTTCGGGCGACCCCAGGACAGTTTCCTGGGAGTAGGAGTGATGAAGGTGCTGGATGCTGAGTTACCCATGACAGCAAATGTGCTTGAACTGGAACAATCTGTGAAGTGAAAAATATACCAGATGAAAGCAACACATTAAAGGAAAAACGCAATATTAAACTGTAGGATCCTCACAAATAGTTTTTTACCTGGTAGCTGTAACAGGTCACAGTGTTGTCTCTCCTCGCCTCTGGTTTGTCCGCTGAAGATCCACCGTTGAATGAGAGGTGGTCAGGCTCCTTCATTTTTAAAGCCAATCCTGCAGCGCAGACCGAAGGCCTGACCTCGTCATCATCAAAGGAACAATTAATAGTCTCTGTCTGGATGAGATTAAACACAGTCGTTACAGTGTGAGCTAATCACTGCTGATGAATGGATCTTATAATCAATTTATGTTTATCAGTTAGTCAATCAATCGCCAGGAAGTTCCCACGACCACAAACACAGAAAGACGGTGTGCATTTCATCATGTTAAAAGTTGTATGTATTTATTGTAAACTTTGGTCTTAATCATCAGTGTTTCAGCTTGATTTCTTCTGTTTTATCTCTGTACTGTTGGTGTAATAAGTATATTAAAAAGACATTGTCAGGGGTTCAGTGTATGAGATTAAAGAGAACTTTTGTGTCTGCTAATATCTGCAGAAAATACTCTAATGAAACAGTTCTGTTTCAGAAATACGCTTCATTACACAGAAGGTATCTGAAACCCTTAAAGGGTGGAAGTAATTTAAACTAAGTGATAAAAGAGACGTAATGAAAATGCATGTGAATTGAAAAATAGAGTGGTAAACATGGATGTGAAAAATAGAGTTTTAAATTATAAGTGATTTGATTAATTTAAAGCCGATTTGATTAAACAGCTGTGATGAAAACATTTTTCACAACACAATGATGCCATTTATCATTTAAGGAAAGTGACCTCAAAGGTGGAAGTAACAAGAATAATTGGAAAAAATAGAGAAATCAAAATTCTTACGAATTAATAATGGAAGTATGTGAATTGAAGAATAGAGGGGTAAAAATGGAGGTGAAAGGAAAAATAGAGTGATAAGTTATCAAGTGATTTGATTAATGAAAATAAGGTCTCAGTTCTTGTCCTCTTAGACCTAAGCGCAGCATTTGATATGACTGACCGAGACATCTTAATCAATCGTCTTGAAACGTTGGTCGGTCTTTCTGACTGTGTGTTAAACTGGTTCAAAACATATATTAAAGGGAGGAAGTGTTCCGCATGTTTGAGACACATGACCTCTGTTTTGGGGTTGCACAAGGGAGCTGCCTCGGTCCATTATTATTCTCACTTTACATGCTTGGTGACACCATTAGAAAACACAATGTTTGTTTCCATAGTGACGCCGATGACATGCAACTGTACATCTCTGCTGAGCCAAATGTTGCTGCAGCCATAAACTTCATTACTACCTGTCTTTTGGCAATAAATAAATGGATGAGCAATAATTTCTTAAAGTTAAATGATGATAAAACTTAAATCCTGCTCATCAGCCCTAAAACAAAAAGAGAAATGTTGCTTAAGAATCTGGGGAATCTAACTCCCCAGATTAGATCTGAGGTTACATGTCTTATTAGTGTGATCCTTGACTCAGATCTAAGCTTCAAGTCCCACATTAACAAGGTGATGAAACTTAGCTAAGGTACGAATATTTCTGAATTAAAAAGATGCTGAGAAATTGATTCATGCCTTTATTTCAAGCTGACTCGACCCCTGTAACACACTTTTTACTGGCCTCCCAAAAACCACCACTGAGAGACTTCAGCTCATTCGAAACTCTGCAGCTCAGCTATTAACCAGAACCAAGAGGAGAGATCACACCAGGCCAGTCTGAGCTGCTCTGCACTGGCTTCCTGTTACATTTAGGCTGGGATCAAGCTACATGGCTCACTCGCTTGTTAAATATTTGCCTCCAAGAACACTGCGATCATCTGCTGCTGGTTTATTGGAGGTTCCCAGCAACAGCCGGAGGAAGTTGAGGGATGCAGCCTTTGTCAACTACGCTCCAAAGCTATGGAACATACTACCTATAGATATCAGGGAAGCTAGCTCACTAAAAGAAAGCTAAAAACATATCTGTTCACTTTAGCCTTTAACTAGCTCTGACTTCCTGATACAGGTCTGAAACTCTTTCTGTTTACGCTTTTACTTTCGATTTACGCTTCACGCTGCTGCAACTCTTTTAAAGTCTTCAGTTCTGTTTTATGTCCATTATATCTGTTTGCATGTGAAGCACTCAGTGCTTATACTGCCCTTATTGTAAAGCACTTTGTGCTGCATTTCTTGTATTAAAGGTGCCATATAAATAAAGTGTATTACTATTATTATAAAAAATAATGTGTGTAGATGACCAGTGTTTTGCCCTGCCTTACTGTGTGTATAATCCATTATAATCCATTAATCATATTTCTGCATAATGATAATAATTATTATTATTGTGGTCATGGGTGCGGGAGTGTGTGAGAAGACGAGCAGCTGAGTTCTGGATATACTCTCGTGTGTCTCCTGGGATGAAAAAATGCCCTCCAATTAATGATAAGAGAAACATAAACTCAAACATTTTTTGAGGAAATTACTGCAAGGTAGCTTATTAAGTCATACAGTCAAATCAGTAGTGAATATGTTTTTTTTCTCCCTACATTTATTTATTCAATCTTGAGGCTACTTTGCAGCTTATCAATTTGGTCAAATTATGTGCAGAACTGAAATCTTAAGCTGCCTGTCACACCTGGTACTTCTTCACTTTTTTTTGGCCAGATAATTGCCCACTTCTTGGCCACTTCCCCTTTCATTGTCTTGTTGCATTCTGACTGAGCTCATCAGGCCGCAGTCTGTGACAAGTCCAGGCTAATATGAGTGTGGCGGCAATCCTCACAGGTGCACATCATTTGAAAACTAGACAATGATAGTCTAGGCTCTTTGTCAAGGGTTAGTTACAACTCATGCAGGAAGGAAAACAATGTATTGACACTGACTATTGATTAAATATTGAATTTAAACTGTTGGTTAGCTGGGCTCTGTTAATAATATCCGTCAAGTATTCAGCCAAGCCATATTTCTTACAGCCTCCATACAAATAGAAAAAAACCTCGGCTCAATAGGGGCAGGAGGCTGCAACATATTAAAAGAGGATGCCACACCAAAGGTAACAGTCTACCCACCAGCTTTATTGTATACCCCAAAACATTAAACAAAGGCACAAACAAACTAAAAGAAAACAAAAAGGGAGACCCCAGCCAAAAGTAACAAAAAGGAGGGAAGACGCTGGGCCAACCACGTAGTGGGCCGTCGCTCCCAGCGTCTCCCCCTAAACTACCAAAACATGAATTAAACCTAAAGAAAACAAAAGAGACGAATAACGTGACTACCGGGCAATCTCCAGCCAAAACTAACACAACAAACTAAAACAACAAAACCCCAGCACCTAAAAGTGCATGGGGGAAAAGAACCTGTTGGGGGAGAGGAAAAACAAGGGAGGAAGAAAAAGATTCCTCCCTACCTGATCTGCTGTTTGCGAGCCATGTGCTGTGCCATGTGCCATGCCTCCCTGTCTCTATAATCCCTGTCCCTCTTATCCCCTCCTCCTCTCTTTACCTGAGTGCCGATTGCACTCAGGTGCGAGGCAGGCAGAGAGACAGGGAGAGAACAGGCTGCTGCACATAACAATATTATAAATTGTTTCATATTTGAAAATGTATAAAAAGAAGTCCGGGGTAACAGTGTTGTTGTCTATCATTAACAGGTGCTGCTATATGCTTCAGTTTGTCAGTAGAGGATATGCTGGATCATCAGTCACAGACTCAGTAGATCCACATCCAGCCTCGGTCAGTACTAACAGACCCAGTACAGTCGACTTCAACTTTCCTCAGTTTTATCTGTTACTAAAAATGTTTTCCCTTTTTGGACAGCACTCCTTTTGTTTTGTTTCTCATTTGATCACTGCACCATGTCATAAATCATCTCAAACTGGTTTCTTGAACATGACAATGAGTTCACTGTACTCCAATGGCCTCCACAGTCACCAGGTCTCAATCCAATACAGCACCTTTGGGATGTGGTGGAACGGGAGATTCACATCATGGATGTGCAGCCTACAAATCTGCAGCAACTGTGTGATGCTATCATGTCAATATGGAGCAAAATCTCTGAGGAATGTTTCCAGCACCTTGTTGAATCTATGTCACGAAGCATTACAGCAGTTCTGAAGGCAAAAGGGGGTCCAGCAAGGTGTACCTAATAAAGCGGCCAGTGAGTGCATTGACAGAAATGGAGTATAATATAGTAAGTATGTTTTTTTTTAGTGTATAATCACCTGGAAATAAGAATTTCTGTTTTCCTTGGAGTTTCATAGCAGTTGGAAAACAAAGATATGGTGCACTACTGCCACCAGCTGGAATGGTTTGTGGATCCTGATTAATTTGACTTGCAAGCCACCAAATTTCCTCTGATTTTACTTTGTAGCTAAGATGCTTAGGGGAAATGTAATGGAGGAAAAGCATACACTTTATCTAGCAGAAATGTAGTGGAGGAAAAGCATACACTTTATCTAGCAGAAATGTAGTGGAGGAAAGGTGAAAGTTGAATACAAATACTCCAGTACAGTACAGATACTCCCATAAATGCTTACATACTGTAACCAAGTATTTTTACTTCAAACCACTGGTCAATAGCACACACATGCAGAAACAGATCATTTATGATAAGCAATCTTCATAATTATGGCTAGCATAACAAAATGTTACACCTGTACATAATATTCCAGCCATTCTTGACCTTTGAACCAGGAGCTGTTGCTGTCACTTAATATGACATATTTAACTTACTGTACTTCTGCTTTCAGTTGAGAAGGGGAATAAACACGAGGCAGGAGCTGCTGGAGGTGAAAGACAATGCAAGATATTTAAGATATGAAATACCAATGACAGAGATCCACATCTATTCTATTGTTTCAAGCTAACCTACTGATTCTGTTAGCTTCCAGCTGGTTTTGATGTGGAGAATAAACCCATAATTTCCCCACTGACGCTTAACCAGACTAAAATGTACTTGGAGAAAATAGTGTCAGCGCCATAGATGCAGCAAGTATGTCAGAGCATGTCACAATCTCAGAGACAACCAACACAACAACATGTAGTTCATCTCATCACAGATCACACTCTGCCTTTTTATTTACAACTTCTCTTATTAGTTTTTTTCCTTTAAAATTTATGTCTAAGATTTTGTAATAACACATTGTTGATAATTGTTTCAAATTTTTCACTGTCTTAAATTGTAATTGTGCTTTGGCAACACATAAGAAATGTCCTGCCAATAAAGCTTATTGAGTTGAATTCAATTGAAAATCATGATTAAATTTCCATAACAATCACTTGTCGGTATCGTGAATCAGACAACTCAGTCAGCAATGACATTACATCACAATGAAGAGATGTTTCCAAGTAGAAGAAATGTTTTTTTAGTTTTATTAAGTGTTACATTGAATCAAAATCTTGGAGTTTACATTTAATTTTTGTAAAGAACTTTGTTCTGATGTCTTCATATGTGCTGCAGGAAATGTTTCTCTGTCTCCACCTGTCTCTGGGGATAGAGCTGACACAGCCTGCCTTCTCTAGGCAGCCAGGTCTGCCTGTGTCTGCCAGTCTCTATGGCCAGGCTGTGATCACAGAATCTGTCCATACTCAGTATGTTATCAGTTTCTGATCTGTCTATCCTTTAAAACACTGAAAGATGTACAAACAGTAGCTCAAAAATATGTTTTTCGTTTTCTAGTACATGCTTCAACTTGAGCTGTCTTGTTGTCGAGGGGAACCACAGAACTTTGTAAACTTTCCGTCACACTTAATTGATCCTCAGTTTGTCACCTATTCTTGTTTCACTTCCACTCTTCGATGACTTCAGCTGCTCTAAAGCAGTCTTAAAGCACCACCATCTGGCCGATACGGCTGAAGGACTATTGAGAGTGGGCAGTTTGTAAAAAAAGAAACAAAAGAAACCAACCATGGCAGTTACATCTTTAACAAACCATTGTTCAAAAAAGGTACGGCAGCTGAATAAAAACAGAAAGTGTATATCTCGGACTGTTAAACATTTATGAAACTAGAGTATACTGAATGGAGGTTTGTACATATGTTCCCCTGTAGAGGACAAACACATTACCAGTCAAGCAATGATGAGGCAATCACAACAGATAAGCGCAAAACTAAATTTAATATACAAAGAGTTAATGTTTACATTACTGATACATCTGTTCAGAAAACAGGACGTGCTGGGTGTTAGTAGCATGCTTTAAGATTTGGTGCTAGACAGCAAACTGTGTCACCGTGGCTCTAATGATCAACTGAGAAACCCAAACGCAGTGTCTATATCACAAACCAGTGGGTGGGGAAGTTTTCAGTATGCAGAGTGTGAGTTTAACGAATAAAAAGTGGCATGTTGCTTTCCAGGGAACCAGACTGGTAAAGCTTTTTGTCAACAAATTTTTATATCTTGTTTTTGTGTGTGTGTTTTCTGATTTTTTAAAAGTCGCTATTACAGTAACACCATTTCTCTGAAGCTGATATGTGATTAACATGAACGCAAGTTAAGAAATTAAACCCACCAGCAAATGTTTGCCCCTTGACTTGCTGTATTATTATAAAGAAACTTTAAAAAGACTCTTAGAAAAGCATAAAAAAAGACACTGGAGCAGACTGATGATGATGACGGAGGCTGCTGGTCACTTTTCTTTGATTGTCTGAAAGAACAAGAAAATACACATTTTTTAAATTTGACTTTTAAAGATGCATTCATCAACAATATATGAAATTTAAGTTATATTGTGACGTAAAGTGATGGGGTCACTTGCAGTAAGAAACCCACAGTGTTTTCACCTTTAACTCTGCAGCTTAGTGATGAGAGAAGAAGTTTTATCCCAACAAACAGCACTGCAGTCTCATTACTACTTTTTGGAGATTCGAAGGTTTGTGAAATGGTGTGAGGACAACCACCTCATGTTGAATGCCGGTAAGACAGAGGAGATGGTGTTTGACCCAAGGGCAGTCGGCGACCACAGGCCAGTGGTCATTCACAACCAACCCATCGCTCATGTCCCATCATATAAATATCTGTGTCTTTGTTGACAGCTACCTAACCTAGAGAACACATGTTGATAGTCTCTGTAGCAGATTACAACAATGGTTGCATTTCTTACGTTGTCCGAGAGTTCATGGTGTTGATCAAAAATGTATGATCATTTTTGATCAGGCACTTAAAACACAAGCTGTTCCAGTTAATCCATAGTGCGTGGAAAATAATTGGTGTCAAAGAGCACATTTCCATGCAGACTATTTTCAAACTCTACGTCAAGCCAATAAGAGCATCATTGATTCCTCTCATGTTCTGCATACAGACTACGAGCCGCTGCCCTCTGGAAGGAGATTAAGTGCCTCGTTGTGGATTGAACAGATTTAAAAATTCATTCATACCTCTGTCTATAAAGCTGTTAAATAATTTTAGATAAAGCCAGAACTGGCACAGGATTATGATTTGATGGTTTGCATTGTTGTAGAGGTATTTTTAGCATTTAATGCTATTTATTCATCTTTTTGTGGTTTTCTGTTATTGCTACGTTTGGTGTATAATACTGATTTGTTTATGTACTGTGTTGTATGTTGTATATTTATGGCTGCAGCATGGGTGTAGAGCCCAAGACAAATTTCCTACTTTGTGGGACAGTAAAGGTTTTAGCTCCTTTTAGACCACAAACCAGGGGCGGACTGGGACTAAAAAACAGCCCTGGACTTTGACTCGGCCCAGCCCACAACAGCCGGTACGCGGAAACTCATCAGCCCCATACATGGGTGTCAAAATACTTAAATCTTAACACATAATACTATACCTTCCAAATTATAGCAATAGCACCGATGTTGACTAGATGTAGTGTTAAGAGCATAGTGTAGAATACTCACTGAGAAATAAACGACACACTCCGGATGTCTCTCTGCTGAACAATACAATGCAGGTGACTGCCTGAAACACACAACAAGACATGGTATGAGTTATGATAAATCACAATGTAAAGAGGCTGTAATGTCTCTCCCATCTGCACCTGCTGCACACGGCTGCTCGATTTGCGTGACGTATGCGCTTCCTTCTTGTTCAATTTGATTGGTGGCCATAGATATCTATTGGCTGGCTGGCATCCAATTTAAAGGCTGCCACCTAGCGGACTGGACGTGGAACAGTAGATTATCAGGGAGAAAAAGGAAAAAGAAAAAAAAAACGGTGATGACTGCGTGGCGGCCGCCGGCCGTCTTGAAGTACCGGCCGTTCTGTGATTCTCCAGAACCTCCAGATGGCCAGTCCGCCCCTGCCACAAAAGCAGAATATTTAGTAGGTAAGGACAATCACGTTTCTCTCAGGAGTAAATCAAGAAATTAGTAGGTAAGGACAATCACGTTTCTCTCAGGAGTAAATCAAGAAATACACCCCTTTTACACTTGATCTAAATATGGATATCTTTGCTCTGGATGAGGATGAAACACATGTTAATGCAAGAGCGTAAATGCTCACAGGATGCAATGCAGTCAGCCTGGAGGAAGTGCAGTCTGCACGGTTTGACCACATTTCTAAGAAAAACGTTTCCCGAACAAGTTTGAAAGACATCCACTTCCACATTTTGGTGCTATCTCAAGTAAACCAGGCAACAACATCCACTTCCACATTTTGGTGCTATCTCAAGTAAACCAGGCAACAAGCTGCAGATAAGCTCTCCTGTATAAACAGAGAAACACAGAGCTCATTGTTGACTTTGACCTTTGAAGGAGTAACATTTCATTTCTCTGTAGGGTCTTTTTTGTAGTTGTTGTTATTTTATTTTGAAAATTGGCCGGATTCTCTTGTCTTTTCTGTGTCCGACTTCCTGTTTGGTACGATCCGCTCTATCCAGCTTGACAGAAGCGCTCGCGGCTCGCGTGAAAAATAGACCAGACGCCGAACTGAAGCTCTGCGGTGTGTGGATGTCTGTTCATCTTTTCGTTCATGTCCTTATTAATGCACACTTTATAACTTGCTTGTTGGATTTATTAAAAACGAACGAATGAAAACTAAATGTCTTTGAATATCTTTATTATCATTTAAAGGCATTTTTATGACCCTGTCGGTCAAAATGACTGGCGACGAAAAAGTCTAGCGCAACGCTGGTTGGAATTAATTTTGATTCAACTGTGAGAACATCACACCCAATGACGCCAACTCAACTTTAAGTTCTTACCTTGAGATTCTGCTCCTGATTACACCAAAGAAAAAGAAGAACATAAAATAACAAAGTGTCATTTTTCAGAGATCTTATCGAAAAGCAGCAACAAAAATAAAGATGTTACTTCTGCAGAGATATGGGAGATGACTGTAAGACCAATGATGCATTGATGTGTGAATGTTTACCGTTTGAGCAGTATGGAACTAGTCACCAAATTAGAATATGTAAGGGATAATGAATAGTGAGCCGGTGACTGTTGAAAAATAACTCCCGACAGGGGAATGGAACCCCGACGCGCAGGGAGTTATTTTTCAACTGTCACCGGCTCACTATACATTATCCCGCTTTGGGGGGGGGGGCTTTGAGTTTGAACGATGCTGCGCTTTAGCCAATCACATGTCGTATCCGACAACGGGAGGCTTTTAACAGATGACGTCCTGATGTTAGCTTTGCTGCTGCNATGGTTATCGTAGATTAGCTGGGCTAACCGTTAGCTGTTAGCCCCGTTAGCGGTGTCTGTAATAACTCAGTAACTCAATAAACGGTCCGTGAAAAAAATATTTTTTCGATCCAAAACTGAATAAATACCACACATAACAACACAAAACTGAACTGAATAAATACCACACATAGCAACACAAAACTGATTTGCTAGCTCAATCATGTTGTAACTAAGATATCCGCTGCAAAAAATATTTTTTCACGGACCGTTTATTGAGTTACTGAGTTACTACAAACACCGCTAACGGGGCTAACAGCTAACGGTTAGCCCAGCTAATCTACGATAACCATGTTATTAATTACAAAACGTGCACACAGAAATAGTAATGTTCGTTCAATCAATGTGTTTATAGACTTTACAAACATCAGATTAGTCTAAACGGTGATATAGTGACGTGAAAAATGTGATATATATATATATATTTCTCACATTTTTCACATATATATATCTATATATAAAGAACAAAAATAGTTTGAGGATCGCACACAGATATGTCCGTCAGCAGATGAAAAGTTTTTAATGAAGCCTTTCATGCATTTTTAAGGACAAGGCGCTTTCGGCCGTCCGGCCTTCATCAGTGAGTTACAAGACTAGCAGTGCATGCACTGATTTAACAGCTACAGTGGGGTCTGCAGATCAGCTGTGTTCAATCAACAATCACCTGCAGATCAGGTGAGTCTGCAGATCTCAGCTGTGTTCAATCAACAATCACCTGCAGATCAGGTGAGTCTGCAGATCAGCTGTGTTCAATCAGCAATCACTGATACAGATCCTAGAGTGGCATGTAAGATGGTACATGCTACACACAACATATTGAAAACAAAAGACAATAAACAGACAATCCAATATCACATTCATATGTGCTGAGTTAAAAAAACATGTCTTTCACCAACTCCAACTGTTACTGAAAGCATCAGGTATGACTACCGTTCAAACATCAGGACAGGTACAAGTTGATTAAATATATAACATCTGATCACAATTTGGACATACTAAGGTTCCCAACATAGACTCCATGTAACCCGTCTGGGAAACTCTAAATGTCAGATGTAATTTGTATTCATATTTATAGATTTAAGGTTCCTCAGAAAAAACAATCTTTGAAAAATCTATCAGAATTTCCTAAAAAAGATTTCATTTTTAATTTTTTCAATTTCTTTTAATGACATGGGTGGAGAGAAACATGGAGGCAAGTTTGTGTCAACTGTTACAAAAAAGGGCACATATTGAAATCCTCATTCATGGCACATTCGCGTTGTAACAGTCTTTTTTCCTGGTCGCCACCTCTGCGGTTCAACGCCACCTTCTCAATGCCGATACATTTGAGATCTTTAACCCTGTGTCCATGTTCACAGAAGTGGCGTGCTACAGGGGATGTCATGTCAGCCCGTTTAATGCTGCTTCTATGTTCATTCAGCCTGATTTTTAATTTGCGGGCTGTCTGACCAATATAGTATTTCCTACATGGGCAAAACAGTAAGTAAATGACATGAGATGTGTTACAGGTAATAAGAGATCTAATGTTATACTCCTTTCCAGTATGCAGATCGTGGAATTTGTCCGTTTTTACCATATTGTCGCACGAAGTGCAAGATCTACAAGGAAAACTACCGCAAAAAAATGATTTAGGTCTAGCAGGACACGAATCAGCCTTCACTAAACTAGTGGCTCTTTTGTAGGTGAATAGAGGTGGGTATTGAAACGTATTATTTAGATGATAAAATGTGCCAGTGTTTCAAGACAGTAGATATGATCACAGAGCTGAAAAGGTTGTATGTAAGGATGTAATTTGTAGAATGTACTTTGTTTTGCTTGTTTGTCTTGGTAAATAGCCTTTTCCTTTCAGTTTTGTTTACAGTCTCTAACGCTGAGTGAAGGCATGATTCGGGATAGCCTTTCTGTCTGAACCTGTGGAGCATGTTTTCACTCTGACAGTTGAACTCCTGTGTGTTACAGATGCGTTTCAGTCTGTACAACTGACTGACAGGTAGGCTCTTTTTTAGAGGCAATGGATGGTAACTTTGAAAGTTTAGTAAATTATTCTTGCCAGTAGGTTTTCTGAATATCGTTGTGGTTATTGAATTTATTTATTTTTTATTTTTTTGTTTTGTTCTTATTGCCTCTAAAAAAGAGCCTACCCGTCAGTCAGTTGTACAGACTGAAACGCATCTGTAACACACAGGACGAGGGTCTGTATCGGTGATTGTTGATTGAACACAGCTGATCTGCAGACTCACCTGATCTGCAGGTGATTGTTGACTGAACACAGCTGATCTGCAGACTCACCTGATCTGCAGGTGATTGTTGATTGAACACAGCTGATCTGCAGACTCCACTGCAGCTGTTAAATCAGTGAATGCACTGCTAGTCTTGTAACTCATGCCCTGTTTACACGTGGCCAGCTATTTTCATAAACAGACAGCTAGCAGCAGAGCAGGGGCCTGTATCACGAAGCAGGATTAATGTCTCAGCGAGGTAACTTCAGGGTTAACCCTGGGTTTTCGGTCTCACGAAGCCGGTTCAGTTCTTATCGGGGTAGATCACCATGGTAACTTACTCTGAACGGCTA
>NC_065511.1:21610839-21612471 GCF_006386435.1 Epinephelus moara | reverse complement strand
TTAATCTCTGATCCTCACGAGAAATACTGTTTTTTCCCTCACATACGGCGCTTTGTGACGCTCAGTGACGCTGCGCTTCTCTCATGATTGTGATTGGTCCGCTGCGTGCGCGTTCACGGCTCTTGATAAAGCAACCCTGGGTTGAGTTACCGAGTTGATATCCAGCGTCGTGATACCCATTATCCTGACTGCCATTGTTAGGGTTAGTCAACCCAGGATAGGTCCGGGTAACCCAGGAAAGGTTGATCTCGCTTCGTGATACAGGCCCCAGCGGTGATACCTCAAGAAATAAACACTGCAGAATTTTGTTGATTGACCAATCAGAATCAAGTATTTAAGAGTGCCATGTTCTAACTAAAGATTAAAGTCCTTAAAATACCTCATGACTTTAATCACAATGTCCTGCTGTCATTTCAGCTGTTTACTGCTCTTTGAAAATGTAATCCCTTACAAGCTGTAGTCTTTTGCCCTTACAGATTCCAGGCATATTAGTTACAAAATGTATATCTGTAGTATCTCATGCACCCATTTTCATAAAAATCACAAGGTTTTCACACACTGTGTGACCAGTAAATAAATAAATAAATAAATACATTAATCACACTTTCAATAGAGTGAAGGAAATGAAAATCACAATAGCACTAAAAACTGGATCTGATCTTCTCCTTACCTGCCTTCTTGATTTTGGAGCTCTGCAATACGTGTCCTTAAAGAGACAGAAAAAATGGTCGCTTCATTGAGGAGCACAGGAAAAAACTTATAAATAAAAAAGGGGTGAGAGGAAATACACCCCCTCTGTGTAAATGTCAATAACTGCTCATGTTATTGTCTATAATGTAAGTCTGTATTGAACTCACTTGTATCTCTTCGCCATGAGAATGCAGAAGACTGCAAAGATCACAGCTGTGCCAATCGCCGCCACTGTGGGAATGATGATGTGGTTGTAGTTTTCTGTACCTGCAAACAGACGGAGCCACATATAAGGGACATAGTTCCTTTTATATTGCACATAATGGGAAGGGGACATATTAAGAACATCCTCAAAATTCAGCAACAGAGTGAAAATGATCTCACGTTTTACATAGAGTGTCAGTGTTGTAAAGGACGTCTTCCCTCCATTAAATTGTGCTGTGCATTTGATCTCGGTGTGGTCGTCCTTCTCCCCGGGAATGAAGGTCAGGATGGACTGTGCCTCCCAGTTGCCAGGGTGAATTTCTCTGTGGACCTCATTCACCGCATCTGGAGCGGCCTTACTCCATGTGAGTTTAGGCACATGGGAGGGGCAGGTATGGGTGACCGAGCAGGTGACAGTGTAGGGAAGATCTTGAGTGGCTGTCTTTGACCGAGCAGGTGACAGTGTAGGGAAGATCTTGAGTGGCTGTCTTTGGGTGAGTCAGGGCAGGCTTTGGAGGATCAGCTACAAATGGAAAATAAAGGAAAATGCAGATAATAAGAAAGAGATAAATCCTGTTTCTACAACGAAAATTGGCAGAGGTTTATGACATTTTGGAAAGTTGGTGACATACGGAGCATTGTGAACTTGACACAATCCTCCACAAAGGAGAACTTGTCGTCGGTTTTTGTCTCTGTCAGTGCCTGTTCTATCCGGAAGCAGTAAGGGCCATTGTCATG
>NC_065511.1:21608427-21610339 GCF_006386435.1 Epinephelus moara | reverse complement strand
TTAAGTAAAAGTGTTAATACCACAGAGACTCCACTACAAGTAATAGTCCTGCTTACTTGAGTTATTAGCAAAAAATACTATTGTGCGATAAAATAACTAACCCACTAAGCTAGAACCCACTAGTTATCGTCTGAGTTTGATTTAGCTTTTTATGTTGGGTCCTTCTTTGATCTATATTGAGCCAGAACTTTATCTCACAGAACCAGTTTGGATTATCTGGTGCTAATATGGTGTTCAAATGCACTAGAATACAGGAAATGGTATCTACTTGATTGAAAATTTTATGGGGGAGGACCCCCCCAGGGATTTCTTTCTTTCATACATCCATGTCTCTGTGTGTTCTTCACAGTCCAACGTTGAATCTACACAGTTCTTGTGGATGCTGATCCTAACTACAAACTAATTTGAGTAGTCTGTCTAGTTAGTCTGTTTTAAGGCTATATAATGTGCCATTTGTATAACATATAAACATGTCTAAAGTGCCCTCAAAAACACGCAGAACTTAGTGCCCTCTTCAGTGGCGAGAACACGCTGTATGTGCCCTTTTTTTCTTTTCGCCCCTGCCCTTCAAAAAGTCTGTGCACGCCACTGTATGTGCTACAGATTTGCAACTTTCACCAAAATGTAGCCCCAAAACTGAAGAAACTTTTGTACATTTAAACCTATTGCAAATTATGAAGTCCATCACTCTGTTTTTTTCAAAAACTGTAAAACTTATTAAACCTATCTTCTCCCACAATTTTTGCCCAATTGACACCAAACTTGCTGCAGAGCATCTTCAGACTGTCCTACACAAACGATCCACACAGATTTTTGATTTATCGAAAATTGAGCCTACAGTGCATCAAAATGTTTGACTGTAAACAGTATTGTAAACATATACTTGCAAATTCTTGCTAAATACATTTTCAATGTTTATTAAAAAATGACAAAATTTTGGAGTCATGGTAGATGATGTTTGGAAAATATCCGAATTTTATCTCAAAAACTGAATTTTTTACAGCATTTTGAATTTTGCTCTCATGCGAACAATTGGAGTCAATGCAAAAATGCCATTTTTAAACATCAGTTTTTCACTTATGGAGCCAATAAATCATTGTTAAAAACAAATTACCAACATCTCCATGCTATCTAGATGCAATATGTGTATTTTCGGATTTTTGTCTTAATAACTGAATTTTTGACAACAGTTTGAAATCTGCCTTTACACACTAACACCTGCTGTCTTGCACACAGGTGACTGGCTTAGTCAGTTTGTGAAGCTACATGTGACATTTCTGTTTGCCAATTAGCTCAGTGAGATAGAGGATGGTTCTTGGTGTTGAACATTGTGAGTTCAATCCTCAGCTCGTGCAACATTTCCATATGAGAAATCTACCCAAACTTTTCATAAAGGTCCAGTCTCATGCCAGATGTCCTCAACTGGAAACACAAGACAATAGTCCTGAGGTCCGTTTCACAAAGCAGGTTCAACAAACTCTGAGTCTAATCCTGAACTCTGAGTTGATCTACTCTGAGATAGGAAACTCTAAGTTTCCGGTTCCAGAACAGCTGATTTGAATCACTTTAATCAACTCAGAGTAGTTTCACCTGGAGTTAAGCGCGTGCACCACAACTATAAAAAGCCAGCATCAATGGAGCCCTGATTCGACGAGTCACCATGGCAACGGGGAAGAGGAGGGCTGCGTTTTTCACCCCATTAGAATTAGAAATCTTAATGCGCTCATAAGGCGAGTTTGCACACGTTTTCAAAAAGAAGTGCAACACCGCTGCAGCTGCAAAAGAGAGGGAGACGGCGTGGGACAACATTGCTGCTCTGGTCAATGCAAAGTTTAAATGTAGTCCTTTGCAATCACAATAATATTACAGGGGAAAACTGCTTGAATGGTAGCCTATTAATTTATTTCATTTA
>NC_065511.1:21603599-21607467 GCF_006386435.1 Epinephelus moara | reverse complement strand
GAGTTCAAGCCTCAGCTAAGGCAGAATGGACATTCTAATGTGAAAGTCCTATGTTCAGGCATCATGCTATGTGGATTAGAGACTACCAAGGTTAAAATAATTATGATCCAGGCAGTTTTGCGGAGAGACAAATACTCTTTATCAACACTTTTCCCTGTTATCCCTTGTCTCTTTTCCATGTTTATTTGGCTTAGCTATCAGTCAATATGCAGAGTCTATCCAATAGCTACTTTTACATTTTAAAAAATGTTTTCATCTTTGTCACCATGGATAATGTTTAGCTTTAAGCTAGATCAGGCCAGTTTGTTCACAATTGCTAGCAGTTAATAATAACTTTTATTTATAAATCTATTCTTGGACTTCTGCCTACATATTTGTGTTTACACATGTGTAGAAACCTCAGCCGATTTGGCCTGAGTTCTCAGGACATCATACAGATGCAGGTCCCGAGAGTCAGAACTGAACTGGGCAAAAAGGCTTTTAAATTTTCTGCCCCGTCTACCTGGAACGATGTGCAGAAGGACTTGAAACTGACACATCTTGTAACTCTGGGGGAATTCAAGACAATTATAAAAGACAATTGGATCTTGTGATTGCACTGTGTACTCATGTAATCCCACTCTGGTTTTCCTGTAGTGTGTGATCATATTTTATTTGTGTCTTGTGTGTTTGGTGTAACCATTTTGCTTTTGTGCTGCCGTCTTGGCCAGGTCACTCTTGGAAAAGAGGTTTTAAATCTCAATGATTTTTTACCTGATTAAATAAAGGATATTGATTGAATGTTATTCTTACTTTCTTGTTCTTGAGTTTTTTCTTTCCTTTGTATATTATGAGTCTGATCACTTCAGCCACTCATCCACAATTTGAAGGGCATGCCATGATTATATGATGTAACTTCTATATGTTGTGATATGCTTTGTTTCAGTGTGTGTAGTGTGTGTGTTGCTCAGAATTGCCTAATTTTGCCTAAAATTGCCCGGCCCCAACCATTGCTGCGCAGCAGCTACAATTTTCATTGTTGTCAAACTCTAGCAGATGGATCCAAGATTGCTGCTACATTAATGTGTTCGTTGCATTTTACTGCTGTACTGCTGCGGGGCGGCAGTAGCTCAGTCCATAGGGACTTGGGTTGGGAACCGGAGGGTCGCCTGTTCAAGTCCCCGTCCGGACCAAAAATGTGGAGCGTGGACTGGTAGCTGGAGAGGTGCCAGTTCACCTCCTGGGCACTGCCGAGGTGCCCCTGAGCAAGGCACCGAACCCCCCAACTGCTCGGAGCGCCTGTCATGGGCAGCCCACTCTGACATCTCTCCATTTAGTGCATGTATAGGTCCAGTTTGTGCATGTGTGTGTTCGGACCTGTGTGTAATTGACAACAGAGTGTAAAATTGAATTTCCCCTTGGGGATTAATAAAGTATATAAAATTAAAAAATTAAAAAAGATGTTAAGCTTGTGTAAATTGTACTGTTGTGTAGTTTAAACTTAGATCTACTGCAATGAATCAGTCATGTTGAAAGGCTTTTATCCTTACATGATATCATTACAGTTTTTACAGAGGTCACTCTTAAGTTATACTTTATTATGTTTTGGCAGCTAGACACACAAGTAATGAGCATTTTAATGCAATGCAAAAATACTTAAAGATGTACAAACAGTGGCTCAGACATTTGTTTTTTGTTTTCTAGTACATGCTTAAACTTGAGCTTTCTTGTTGTCGAGGGGAACCACAGAACTTCTTGAACTTTCCGTCACACTCAATCCTCAGTTTGTCTCCCATTCTTGTTTCACTTCCACTCTCTGATGACTTCAGCTGCTCTAAAGCAGTCTTAAAGCACCACCATCTGGCTGACACGGCTGAATGACTATTGAGAGTGGGCAGTTTGTAAAAAAAGAAACAAAAACATCCATGGCAGTTAACCATTGTCCAAAAAAGGTACGGCAGCTGAATAAAAAAGAAAGTGTATATTTTGGACTGTTAAACATTTATGAAACTAGAGTATACTGAATGGAGGTTTGTACATATGTTCCCCTGTAGAGGACAAACACATTACCAGTCAAGCAATGATGAGGCCTGTAGAGGACAAACACATTACCAGTCAAGCAATGATGAGGCAGATAAGCGCAAAACTAAATTTAATATACAAAGAGTTAATGTTTACATTACTGATACATCTGTTCAGAAAACAGGAAGTGCTGGGTGTTAGTAGCATGCTTTAAGATTTGGTGCTAGACAGCAAACTGTGTCATCATTGCTCTAATGATCAACTGAGAAACCCAAACGCAGTGTCTATATCACAAACCAGTGGGTGGGGAAGTTTTCAGTATGCAGAGTGTGAGTTTAACGAATAAAAAGTGGCATGTTGCTTTCCAGGGAACCAGACTGGTACAGCTTTTTGTCAACAGATTTTTATATCTTGTTTTTGTGTGTGTGTTTTCTGATTTTTTAAAAGTCGCTATTAAAGTAACGCCATTTCTCTGAAGCTGATATGTGATTAACATGAACGCAAGTTAAGAAATTAAACCCACCAGCAAATGTTTGCCCCTTGACTTGCTGTATTATTATAATGAAACTTTAAAAAGACTCTTAGAAAAGCATAAAAAAAAAAGACACTGGTGCAGACTGATGATGATGACGGAGGCTGCTGGTCACTTTTCTTTGATTATCTGAAAGAACAAGAAAATACACATTTTTTAAAATTTGACTTTTAAAGATGCATTCATCAACAATATATGAAATTTAAGTTAAATTGTGACGTAAAGTGATGGGGTCACTTGAAGTAAGAAACCCACAGTGTTTTCACCTTTAAAGTGCAACTTGCAGGTTACATTTTTTAAAAAATACATACATAACCTTGTCTGAAAATTCCTATATGAGAAGTTAATTCAGAATTTAGGGCACAAATTCAGAGGAAAAAGGAACTCTGCGTCCTTGACCCTGCCTCTGTCCAGTGCGCAGTAGTAGGTGGTAGTGAGTCTGAGCGGTAGTAAACTTGTGAGTTAGTATTTTTTCGGTTGTTAACAGCGCATTTCATCATTTGTGATTATGCCGAATTATTGTGTTTGTGCAGGTTGCACAAACTCGAGTATGTCAGGACATCGAGTCCACCGTTTTCCGGACAGAAAAAGGAGTGGAGTTAGTTTTCGTGCCTGGGTGTGTTTTCTGCAGGTGAAGAGGTGCGATTTCACGGCTTCATCTGTGACCAAAAACGCGGTGTGTGCAGCGCTCATTTTGGACAGGAGGATTATGTTCCGGACATGTTATGTCTGGTCTGGGGGTCAGATTCTCCACCAGAGCCCAGAAGGCATCCACCTCCCTGCAGCACATACTCTCCACAGCTGAGGACATGGGCTGGCAGTTCCCACACACAAGCACCTATCATACAAAACATTATCAGGAAATCTTCATAACTCTCTCTCTCTCCCTCTCTCTCTCTCCCCTGCGGACGTCAATACACCGTAATGCGGAGTTATAACACGCATAGCAAGATACGTCTAATACAAGCTGACATTTGCGCATTAGTTTCTGTTATGGGTACGTAGCATTAGTTATCTAATACTGGCAGAACTATTGGTAGCTTTGTTATAACCTAATACGTGATGGCAAACTTAATGTTGTGATGTGAACACAGCGTTAGACATCGTTAGCTGTCGTTAGCTAACGCTGGTCGCTCACCAAGACACCTGCCCAGTTCTCTATGGGGTGCCGTTTGTAAAGTGTCTCACGCTGAAAATAACATCAACATTTTGCCACATTTAGCTTCAAACAATGTTTAAAAAAGTATTGTGAATTTTTTAACGTCACCTTTTACCACATTTACAGCAATATTTGTTAACTTAGAAATATATTAAATAGTTAAATCTAAATATTAA
>NC_065511.1:21572113-21601913 GCF_006386435.1 Epinephelus moara | reverse complement strand
TTACTACTTTTTGGAGATTCGAAGGTTTGTGAAATGGTGTGAGGACAACCACCTCATGTTGAATGCCGGTAAGACAGAGGAGATGGTGTTTGACCCAAGGGCAGTCGGCGACCACAGGCCAGTGGTCATTCACAACCAACCCATCGCTCATGTCCCATCATATAAATATCTGTGTCTTTGTTGACAGCTACCTAACCTAGAGAACACATGTTGATAGTCTCTGTAGCAGATTACAACAATGGTTGCATTTCTTACGTTGTCTGAGAGTTCATGGTGTTGATCAAAAATGTATGATCATTTTTGATCAGGCAGTTAAAACACAAACTGTTCCAGTTAATCCATAGTGGAAAATAATTGGTGTCAAAGAGCACATTTCCATGCAGACTATTTTCAAACTCTACGTCAAGCCAATAAGAGCATCATTGATTCCTCTCATGTTCTGCATACAGTAAGAGCATCATTGATTCCTCTCATGTTCTGCATACAGAGTACGAGCCGCTGCCCTCTGGAAGGAGATTAAGTGCCTCGTTGTGGATTGAACAGATTTAAAAATTCGTTCATACCTCTGTCTATAAAGCTGTTAAATAATTTTAGATAAAGCCAGAACTGGCACTGGATTATGAGGATTTGATGATTTGCATTGTTGTAGAGGTATTTTTAGCGTTTAATGCTATTTATTCATCTTTTTGTGTTTTTCTGTTATTGTATTGTTATTGTTGTTATTGTTATTGTTATTGTATTATATTCTGTTATACTGATTTGTTTATGTACTGTGTTGTATGTTGTATATTTATGGCTGCAGCATTGGTGTAGAGCCCAAGACAAATTTCCTACTTTGTGGGACAGTAAAGGTTTTAGCTCCTTTTAGACCACAAACGCAGAATAGTTAGTAGGTAAGGACAATCACGTTTCTCTCAGGAGTAAATCAAGAAATACACCCCTTTTACACTTGATCTAAATATGGATATCTTTGCTCTGGATGAGGATGAAGCACATGTTAATGCAAGAGCGTAATGCTCACAGGATGCAATGCAGTCAGCCTGGAGGAAGTGCAGTCTGCACGGTTTGACCACATTTCTAAGAAAAACGTCTCCCGAACAAATCTGAAACACATCCACTTCCACATTTTGGTGCTATCTCAAGTAAACCAGGCAACAAGCTGCAGATAAGCTCTCCTGTATAAACAGAGAAACACAGAGCTCATTGTTGACTTTGACCTTTGAAGGAAGAACATTTCATTTCTCTGTAGGGTCTTTTTTGTAGTTGTCAGACACTTCTAATAATATGAGCATGGCAGCAGCAAAAACAAGCACTTTTATTGGAGGTAAATTGACTTTGCACAATCACCCAGGGATTAGACTGCAGCCTTTTTCACCACTGTTGTCACGTAGACACAAAAATATGGGAAAAATAAGTTCCAGGTTAAAAATACCTAAGTTTCCTTTTAAAGTGTTTAAAGGCGTCCAAAAGACACGGTACACTAATATTGCTCTGTGCTGCTGTGTGTGAGCAAGATTGTTTTTTCATTTCTTCTGCCCCCCTTTGGTCATGAGTGTATTAATGTAGCTTTAAATTCTTCTTCTTCTTCTTTTTTTTTTAAAAGCATGTTGTAGTTCATTTTGATTCAGCTGTGAGAACATCACACCCAATGACACCAACTCAACTTTCAGTTCTCACCTTGAGATTCTGCTCCTGATTACACCGAAGAAAAAGAAGAACAGAAAATAACAAAGTGTCATTTTTCAGAGATCTTATCGAAAAGCAGCAACAAAAATAAAGATGTTACTTCTGCAGAGATATGGGAGATGACTGTAAGACCAATGATGCATTGGTGTGTGAATGTTTACCGTTTGAGCAGTATGGAACTAGTCACCAAATTAGAATATGTAAAGATAAAAGTCCTTAAAATACCTCATGACTTTATTCACACTGTCCTGCTGACATTTCAGTTGTTTACTGCTCTTTGAAAATGTAATCCCTTACAAGCTGTACTCCTTTGCCCTTACAGATTCCAGGCATATTAGTTACAAAATGTAAATCTGTAGTATCTCATGGACCGATTTTCATAAAAATCACAAGGTTTTCTCACCTGCGAGACAGTCTGGAAATCTGGTTCCACACACTGTGTGACCAATAGATAAAAAAATAAATACATTAATCACACTTTCAATAGAGTGAAGGAAATGAAAATCACAATAGCACTAAAAACTGGATCTGATCTTCTCCTTACCTGCCTTCTTGATTTTGGAGCTCTGCAATACGTGTCCTTAAAGAGACAGAAAAAAGGTCACTTCATTGAGGAGCACAGGAAAAAACTTATAAATAAAAAAGGGGTGAGAGGAAATACACCCCCTCTGTGTAAATGTCAATAACTGCTCATGTTATTGTCAATGTCAATGTCAGCTTTATTTATATAATACCTTTAAAACAGCCAACCAAAGTGCTTTACAGTTAAAATAAGCAAAAAAACAACAACACACAAAAAACATTTATATAGTGAAATATAACAAAGGTAAAAGACCCAGTAGAGGTGACTGTACTCAACCAAAGGCCAAGGTGAACAAGTGAGTCTTAAGGAGTGATTTAAAAGTGGAGAGACTATTCACAGTCCGCACAGTCAACGGTAATGTGTTCCAGTGGGAGCCGCGACTGCAAAGGCTCAATCTCCTCTAATTTTTAAGAGTGATCAAGGAACATCCAAGACCATCTGATTCGCTGATCTGAGGGCTCTGGAGGGCTGATGCAATTTAATAAGGTCAGATAGGTATTCCGGAGCCAGCCCATTCAGAGACTTAAAAACAAATAAAAGAATCTTAAAATCAATCTTGTACCTAACCGGAAGCCAGTGAAGTGAAGAGAGCACTGGAGTTATATGCTTGCGTTTCTTTGTCCCAGTTAGGAGACGAGCTGCTGCATTTTGAACAAGCTGCAGGCGGTTAAGCTCTGACTGCTCAATTCCGACGTACAGGGAGTTGCAATAATCTAAGTGAGAAGTAATAAAAGCATGGATAACTTTTTTGAGGTCTTTCTGGCTTAGATAGGGTTTAACTTTGGCTAGAAGCCTCAGTTGAAAAAACTAGACTTGACTACTGAGCTGACCTGTTTGTCTAGCTTAAAAGCACCATCAATAATCACACCAAGATTCCTAGCGTGGGATCCCATGTAAGGTGCTAGTGGGCCTAGGGAGTTGGCAAGGACCTGAACCAGATCAGGGCGACCGAACAGGACAACCTCTGTTTTGTTTTCATTCAATTTTAAGAAGTTTAAATCCATCCATGTTTTAATGTCACTTATGCAGTTTAGCACTGCCTGAAGGGAATCTTTGGAAGGAATCTTAAACGGCAATGCTCTAGGCGTGACAGGAGAATTGTGTGATCCACTGTGTCAAACGCCTCTGCCAGGTCCAGAACTGAAACCGAAAACCAGACTGAAACCGTCCACAAACGCTGGCCCCTTTTAAAAATTCTTGAATTTGGTTGAAAACGACTTTCTCTAAAACCTTGGATATAAAAGGAGGTTTGGAAATTGGCGGAGGATGGAACACATCCAGAGCTGAGACACATATTTATAAGTTTTAAAATAAAAGACTCAACTGAACTGAAAACCTCTTTAAACAAACGGGATGAAATGCTGTCAGTTGGGCAGTTAGCAGGGCGTAAGTGTTCAACTACTTCAGTGAGTTGAGAGAGTGAAACAGGCTCAAACTGGTGAAAAACAGCTGAGCTTGCTGTGGGAACTGAGGGGTCCTGAGCAGACTGAGGGAGTGGGGATCTACGAGCAGAAATCTTATCAATAAAAATTTGCAGAAAATCCTAGCACAGAGAAGAAGAAGGCTCAATACAGACAGGATCACAAGGATTCACCAGTGAGTCAAATACATTAAAAAGAACCTGAGGCTTGTGAGCATTTGTGGAAACAAGTGAGGAAAAAGATTCAGTTTTAGCAGCTTTAACAGCCTGCTGATATGTTAGAAGAGAATCACATAGGAGATCCCTAGAAATCTGGAGTTTGTAGTGTAAGTCTGTATTGAACTCACTTGTATTTCTTCGCCATGAGAATGCAGAAGACTGCAAAGATCACAGCTGTGCCAATCGCCGCCACTGTGGGAATGATGATGTGGTTGTAGTTTTCTGTACCTGCAAACAGACGGAGCCACATATAAGGGACATAGTTCCTTTTATATTGCACATAATGGGAAGGGGACATATTAAGAACATCCTCAAAATTCAGCAACAAAGTGAAAATGATCTCACGTTTTACATAGAGTGTCAGTGTTGTAAAGGACGTCTTCCCTCCATTAAATTGTGCTGTGCATTTGATCTCGGTGTGGTCGTCCTTCTCCCCGGGAATGAAGGTCAGGATGGACTGTGCCTCCCAGTTGCCAGGGTGAATTTCTCTGTGGACCTCATTCACCGCATCTGGAGCGGCCTTACTCCATGTGAGTTTAGGCACATGGGAGGGGCAGGTATGGGTGACCGAGCAGGTGACAGTGTAGGGAAGATCTTGAGTGGCTGTCTTTGGGTGAGTCAGGGCAGGCTTTAGAGGAACAGCTACAAATGGAAAATAAAGGAAAATGCAGATAATAAGAAAGAGATAAATCCTGTTTCTACAACGAAAATTGGCAGAGGTTTATGACATTTTGGAAAGTTGGTGACATACGGAGCATTGTGAACTTGACACAATCCTCCACAAAGGAGAACTTGTCGTCGGTTTTTGTCTCTGTCAGTGCCTGTTCTATCCGGAAGCAGTAAGGGCCATTGTCATGATCTTTAACGTCCATAATTTCTAAGGTGCAGTTGCTCTGACCCAGATGTCCCAACAACCGTGTGCGGCCCCTGAAGTTTTCCAAAACCTGCGTTTGATCCTCGAAATAGATGCGTTGATTTCGATCATTTGAACGATGCCAGATCCCTCTGAGTCTGGAGGTGGGCAGGTTTCCTTTAGGATGGGTGAATGAACACGGCACCACAACGCAGGAACTGACCAGAGTGTCGAGACTTTTTACAACATTCGCCTTCCATTCTCCAGCGAACACAGGGCTGCTGAGAGCTGAAAGAAAGTGATGGAAGTGACAAAGAATGACATGACTTCTCCTTGATAGATTTTTTAGGTAGGGTGCATGCTAGAATGAGACTGGATACAAAGAGGTGACTAACAGGGGTGGGCAAGAGCATCTGTGGATCCGTGTTAACAGCTCATGCGGGGCCCTTAACACTGAGTGTTGCTTGTTTATGAGGGCACTGGCATGGAGACTTTAAGGGGTGAAAGAAATATATACTGTATATGCAAATTTAAGCAGTCACATATATGTCAATACTTGCTTGGCAAAGCCCCAAAATTAACATATTTTAATCCAAAAACATTACATTATTGTTGCACACGAGTAAAGCATTGAATAGAGATACCAATAGATGCCATTAGAAATCAATTAAGTGTTTTATTCCCAAGTTTTCAGACACTTTTACCAAGTCCATAGCATCAAAATTGGCCATGATAGGTCATTAAATTATAAGCTATGTGTTAACGTACATTTTTCAATATGTAACACTCGGACATCACTCTTGTGAATTTCTGACCAGCCACAACTTTTCATGTTTCATTGATCCATGTTTACTTCCTGTCAGCTACTGAGTTAACAAATATTCATACACTTTGACCCATGTATAATGTTTATGTTGTCAAGTTTGAAACAGTCGATATATATTTTTGCGTGTCAGTCTGGGACTCTTGGGAGAGTGGGGCCTGTTTCAGATGAAAAGAGTGAAACAAAGCGAAGTCCGAACATCGTGACTAATTATCTTACCTGCCAGAAACAGGCAGAATATCATCATCTTGCTGTTTTGGTCCATATAGTTCTCTGAGGTGTCGTTGGTGTAAAACACTGTGGAAAGAAAAAACACTTGCAAATTACAATATAAATATAATAATAAATAAATATAACTGACTCATTTACATTAGACGCAGTTTGGGCCTCAAAAGAAAAAAATAATTAAATTATTTCAGCTCCCATTTAGTTTACATCCTCACAGATAACACTGACTGAACCCTGTATACCCTCAAATACCCTTTGATTGTAAATTTATTTTCCAGTCCAGAAAAGCGTGGATGACCCTCAACCTCGAATCGTAAATGTGCAGTCGTGCTCTAAATATTTTGGGGGAAAATTCTTTAGATTTTAAACGTAAAAAGTTACAAAAAAGTAAAACAACAAAAACAGGAAATGCCTTAAAAAATGTGCTAAAAAAAATAAATAAATAAAATAATAAACATAATAAACACAATAGAATGATAATAATAAACATACAGTATATATTTTTTTTCTGTAATCTAATTTTAGATGTATAATTTTAATTATTGTTTTATTTTCCCCTAGTTTTCTTTCTCTCTCTCAGCTAACTTNCCACACCCGGGATCGAACCGGCAACCCTCTTGCTGTGGGGCGACAGTGCTAACCACCACACCACCGTGCCGCCTGTAACCTTATTTTAAATGTATAAATATGATAACTTTTTTTATTTCCCCCTAGTTTTCTTTCTCTCTCTCAGCTAACCTCTTGACATCTTTTAATACTTTCTTGCAATTTGCAGGATATGTTATGCCAAATTGCTGATTGCCTTTTGATTTTTGTTTTCTTTTAAAGAATTTGCTCAGGTATCAGAAATACTTGTGGAAGATGTCTGAAAGCAACACTAGAAAAGTGACGGTGCTCCAGGTTTTAAAGGGTTAAACTGTGATTTGTCAGTCCATGTTCAGCTGACACTGCCTTATCCATTTCTAACAGTAATAACCCATGGTTAATTTTATATTTCTATTGAGAAGTTTTAAGTTGTTTTAAGTTTTAGAAATGCTTGTTGAAATCTCCACTTTTTAATAAACTGCTGCTCAGAGGTTTCTTTGTCTCTTATGAAATTAGGCTGGCAATAACAGAGAAACCCTAACCTTTATCAAACCAAAATACCCCCAAAAAATCCCCGCAGCACATCAGAAACTCCAAAATGAACTCCCAAATACAATATTCTAAACAAATGTACCGAGCCCACATTTATTGGATATTCTACATTATTTAAAGTAAATTTATTTTATTAATTTCAGCAATTTAATTTAGCATTGTCAGATTCTTACCTGATTTTGCTATCTGGCAGATCACGGCTGTTTGTATCTGCTACCCTGGAGGTTGCTTTTGTAGAGGCAGTGTCAGTGGAGTTAGTGTTGAAAGCAGGGTGTGGTCTCTTCTTAGTGTGCACAACAACACAGATAAAATGAGGAAACTGCTTCTTTGATTGTGTGAGTTTCTTTTTTGTTTATTTTTATTAACTTTCATGAGGTCTTGGGTTAAAAGATACAATCTCACAAAGGATCCTGTTTTTTTTTTTACTATTATTATTATTATTATTAAGACAAAAGCACACAAGCCAAGTAGGCCTATGTGTTATTCTGGCTCTACTACAGCATACTGGTTTTAAAATGGGCTGACTGAGTAAAGCCGGAATGTTTAAGTGAATTTTAGCTTCAAAGTCAAATTCATCTAGTCCTGGATGAATTCAAGCTGCTACGGCTGCTAACTTAATGTCCATCTGCGGACCTGGCGCCCCTAAGCAAGGGGTGAGGCGTAGTGGGACCATGGGGTGGATAATTCTTGTCTTATTTGCTCTTACTAGCTCTACTATGAAATAAGATTTTATCCATTTTAATTAGTAAAAATACACTCACCTGCCACTTTATTAGGTACACCTTGCTAGTACCGGGTTGGTACTGCCCCCCTTTGCCCTCTTTTGCATTAATTCTTTGTGACACAGATTTAACAGGGTGCTGGAAACATTCCTCACAGATGTTGGTCCATATTGACATGATAGCATCACACAGTTGCTGCAGATTTGTCAGCTGCACATCCATGATGAGAATCTCCCGTTCCACCACATCCCAAAGGTGCTCTATTGGATTGAGATCTGGTGACTGTGGAGGCCATTGGAGTACAGTGAACTCATTGTCATGTTCAAGAAACCAGTTTGAGATGATTTGAGCTTTGTGACATGGTGCATTATCCTGCTGGAAGTAGCCATCAGAAGATGGGTACACTGTGGTCATAAAGGGATGGACATGGTCAGCAACAATACTCAGGTAAGCTGTGGCGTTTAAATGATGCTCAGTTGGTACTAAGGGGCCCAAAGTGTGCCAAGAAAATATCCCCACACCATTACACCTCCACCACCAGCAGCCTGAACCGTTGATACAAGGCAGGATGGATCCATGCTTTCGTGCTGTTTACACCAAATTCTGACCCTACCATCTGAATGTGGCAGCAGAAATCCAGACTCATCAGACCAGGCAATTTTTTTCCAATCTTCTATTGTCCAGTTTTGGTGAGGCTGTGTGAATTGTAGCCTCGGTTTCCTGTTCTTAGCTGGCAGGAGTGGCACCTGGTGTGGTCTTCTACTGCATCTGCTTCAAGGTTTGATGTGTTGTTGGTTCAGAGATGGTCTTCTGCATACCTTGGTTGTTTTTTAGTTACTGTTGTTGCCATTCTATCATCTTGAACCAGTCTGGCCATTCTCCTCTGACCTCTGGCATCAACAAGGCATTTTTACCCAGAGAACTGCCGCTCTTTTTTCAGATCATCCTCCGTAAACCCTAGAGATGGTTGTGTATGAAAATCCCAGTAGATCAGCAGTTTCTGAAATACTCCGACCAGCCTGTCTGGCACCAACAACCATGCCATGTTCAAAGTCACATAAATCACTTTTCTTTCCCACTCTGATCCTCGCCTTGAGGTTCAGCAGGTCGTCTTGACCATATACATGCCTAAATGCATTGAGTTTCTGCCACGCGATTAGCTGATTAGCTATTTGCGTTGACGAGCAGTTGAACAGATGTTCCCAATAAAGTGGCCGATGAATGTATTTATTTATTTATTTGTGGTGGGTCACAACAAACCATACTGAAAAACATTCAAAATGACTTTGATATATGGTTTGATGTGGCTGCTTTGCTACTACTGTGGTCTTGCTGAAACCAAGCTAAGCAAGATGTAAGGAAAACTATGGTTTCAACGCCATGTGAATATTAATGATAGTATTTTAAAGGTGTTCTGACATAAAGACATATAGAACTACAACTCAGAACAATCTATGAATGCGGAAAAATATTCCTTAAACATATTTTAACCCCATTTATAGAGGTAGTAACACATTCTGATAGCTCTATCTCTACCGGTGGATCTTTCTGAGCGGGTAGCTCTATTTGTCCGAGCACTGGGTCTCAAAGTCTCAGCAGTCTGGTCAAATTTAAGAACATTTAATTTTCACCACTAGATGCCGCCAGAAACCACTGACTGGCCCTTTAAACTAATCTGTTGGTGCTAATTTCTTTGCACAAAGATTTAAAAAGCTACATACTAGGGTATGCAGCTAGGTTGTTAGCTAGCTATTTATGACTAGTAGCCTACTTTATCAATTTATATTAGATAGTGTATTGTGCTAGACCCAGTGTCCTTTTCTGCCTTTGAGCCCCTGCCCCTCTATTAGCCTGTACACAGCCCTGGGAGTAATTTATTGTAGTTTGGCTGTTGATTTTGCCTGCTTATCAACATGGTTAACAGCTGGAGCCACAGCTGTAAGACACAGCCCACAGAGGCAGTTAAACAGTCTCAAGGCACCAGCATCTGAACTAGAGGGTGACACGGGAGTGGATTTTCCGTCCCGTCCCATCCCACTCCCACAAAAATAATCCCATCCCATCCCAATCCCATGAAAAAGGGAAAAAAAAAAATCCAGTCCCGTCCCAATCCCACAAGAATGACTCCTGTCCCATCCCGCTCCCGTGTTGTGTTTCAGTTACAGTAAAAAAAAAATATATATATATCTATAGTACATGGATCACACAATGCCTACCTTAGTTGAATATAAACCCAAATATGACATCTAATGTTGTGTTTTGATGTTTATTGCCTAATTATTTTAACATTCACTCCACCTTGATGCTGTTCAGAATGACAAACACATTTGATTTCTGATGTGGTCAGACAACACGTCATAAGAACCAGTTCTGAGAGAGAAAAATGTAGTTAAAGTATTGCAGTGGAAGTAGTGTTTGGTTCCTCTGACTGATATTATTATATATGGCATCATTAGATTATTAATACTGAAGCATCAGTGTTAGAGCAGCATGTTACTGTTGTAGCAGGTGTGCAGTTAAGTTGGTCGTATTCGCTCTTTTTGTTGAGATGGTTTTAGAACAAACCCGGCACACCGGCTCGTCCAAATTACTGGGCTGCACCTCTGACATTTGGTTTAAATCCAAAACACTCCCGTGGTGTTTGGTTTAGGAACAAGTTCCCTGTCTTTCTCTTACGCTCAACTCTCTGTTTTCTTCTCCGCCTCGTCTCCCCCTCACAAGATCGCACTGTGTGTGTGTGTGTGTGTGTGTGTGTGTGTGTGTGTGTGTGTCTTTCCCTCCATTCATTACGCTAATGAACCAACTCACTTGGCTGCCAGACGATGCACGGCAGTGAACGCTCTTGTCGTCCAGTCTCTTTGGTGGAGAGAGACGAGGAAAACAAACACGCATGAATATGGCAATTAATCCCTTTTAATTTACCGTGCAATTAACTGACTCGCATATCGCGACAGGTCTAATTATGATTCCCAGTCCCGCCCGCTCCGGTTGACTTTTTTTCCCATCCCGTCCCAATCACGTGAAGAATAGTGAAACTGATTCCAATCCCGTCGGAGTCCCACGGGAATCACGTGACCCGTGGGACTCCCGAAAAAATGTCAGCTTCTAATCTGAACAACATGACTGAATGAGAACAGGGAGTGGCGATTGAAATTAGTTTTACATTTTCGAGATGATGGGCTTATCTCATGTGACTTTATTTGCATGGAAGCTTCAGGATTACAATGCTGACATGAACTGAATAACTCAGAAACAATGCTCAGTTGAGATAAAGACCGAGGACTATCAAATAAATCGGCCCAGAGTCGGAGGCATCTTCCTGCTTTTCAGGTCTGTCTTTTTTGTGTGCAACATTTTGCACACACAATGCACATCATTTTCTTTTTACCCTAATAATCTAAAAGATTTTGTGTCTTACATTAATATTGCCTCTTTATACGCTCAGTAACCACACCCCATTCTTTATCTTAAATCAAAGAGAAACTCCAAAGAAAACATTACTAATTATTGGGAGGGCTTTTTCTTTCTTAATGTAACGGGTGATTCAGCCCCCCTCCCCTCCCCATTCATTTTTAGTAGGCTAAGTGCCTTATTACTTGAAGTGCTAAGCATATTCAGAGAAGAACTGACATTTCATAGTTTTTTTTTAAATGTACAGAAACATGTTCATCTACTCTCTGTTCCTTATTCTGTGCACTGCTCATTTTGATGTGGACATGAACACATGAAATATTAAGTTGAATGCCAAAACTTTAATTAAAATATATTGTTTCATTTAAAATCCAATCAGATGATTGTCACCGTGGGAACTGGCCTACAACAAAGGTGTGGAGGGGAACACTAGGGTAGCAAACTTGTCTAAGAGGCCGTTTTACACGTACACAGTGATTTTGATAAACGGAGACATCTTCCTTCGTTTGTGCCCTTCGTTTACACGCAAACGGAGATTTCTCCTCTGAAAACGAGTCTTTCTAAAAACTCCGGCCAGAGTGGAGATTTTGGAAAACTCCGGTTGCGCGTTTGCATGTAAACTGAGATAAACGGAGATAAACGGAGTTATAGGCAGCCGATGTCACAGTATGCGCCGGAACTTGCGCCTGTGTCACAAGTGCGACCTATGTTGCTATGGTGACAATGGATACATGGAAGGCTTGAGCTTCTCGTTACACTGCCACCTACAGGTTTGGCATGCTCTTGTGTATATATGCACGGGTAAGTGTAAACGAAGATCTTTTTGAAAACGGAGACGGTGAAATGTCCGTTTATTAAAATAGCCGGCAACGTGTAAACGGCCTCTAATACAGGACAGGTGTGAAGAGAAGATTCTCGGAAGAGGGAGGGACTGATGAGACTGGTTGTGAAGAGAAGATTCTCGGAAGAGGGAGGGACTGATGAGACTGGTGGAAGACAGGTGTGACAGAAAACAGGTGGGAAAACACACAAAGACAGGAAGTAAAACCAGAAACAGGTGGGAAAACACACAAAGACAGGAAGTAAAACCAGACATGGTTTTACTTCCTGTCTTTGTGTGTTTTCCCACCTGTTTTCACAGGTCTGGTTTTACTTCCTGTCTTTGTGTGTTTTCCCACCTGTTTTCACACATGCAGAGAATCTACAAAATAAAACACAAAAGAGCTTAAACACAAATGAATAACATAAAACAAGAAAGAGCACAAACAGACAAAACAAAGTCCATAAGATGACAAAATATAATCAAAAACCCAGGATCATGACATCCCTAAGCTTTTCTGTTTGCCACAGCAACCTCCTCTATGTTTGCATGGAAGAATTACTCCTATTGTGTGATATTAAATTTAGTTTTCAAACATATGAATTTTCAAAAGTCTTAAAGGAGCTATATGTAAGAAATATAAAGCAAATAGTCATAAAATCCTCCTAATATGTCACAGAGACTAAGGAATAATGTTCATATAATATACTGATCTCACTGACAACAATAGTATAGCCAGAATATTCGCATTTAAAAAAAGATTTTGTGGTCCGCAAATCATGTTTATGTTTTGAATAACTGCCGTCTACCAGTCACACAGTCAGTAGAGTCTCAGCATCAGTTACAGTTACGACTGAGCTACAGCAGCACGGCAAGCAGCATTAGCAGTGTCCCGGTACATAGCATGAGCATAGACTGTATAAGAGCATGAGCAGCCGGCTTCTCCTCAGCTGTATCCCGGCAGCAGTGTTAGCAGTGTCCCGGTACATAGCATTAGCAGCCGGCTCCTCCTCAGCTGTATCCCGGCAGCAGCGTTAGCAGCAGAGAAGCCGGACTTGCTCGAATGGTCCCCTGGAAAACCGAAGATCAAGGATGCGGCGACGCAGCCCTGCCATGGCAGCCGCCCGTGGGCAAACAAATCAGTCTCCAGCGTGCCGCTGTCCAGCAACCTCGAATCTGTAGGAGAGGGGTGGCGGACATGACTCGCGGCAGTATTTTGAATTTGAGTGCAGTAACCGTTTTGGCCACATTCTTACATGAATTTGAGTGCAGTAACCGTTTTGGCCACATTCTTACATACAGCGCCTTTAAATTTCCACCAATGAAAACTCAAATATTGATGAACTGCTTGATGGCAGGTGAATAAGCAGAGGGCGCTGATGAGCTAGTTGCAAGCAGGTGTGTGCGATGAGGAAAACCGGGAACCTGGAGAATCAGGGGGACCACGTCCATGCCAAACACACAGAGGGTGCTTCTCAAAGTCAAGGAAGGATCCTCACACGGCCGAATTTGAAGGACACTATGTCATCGAACCCCGCTGAAGGACTGTTCCAATGTCAAGGATCCTCACTGAGGACTGAGTCCTTCTTTCAGAGAAATTCAGCAGAGCTTGGCAGGATTTAGATAAATATGTCCCACATACTCTTATGTATGATCCAGAAATACATCTTCCTGACAGTAACATGACTCTGAAAATGCTGCTCACATTTGCTCAAATTATACAACATTAGAGAGCGCCAAAATTGACCTATGGCTAAGCCACGCCCCTTCCACTCATTTGGACAAGATATGAACATGCAGTGACCGGCTGTTATGGTAGGTGTCACAGTGCACGGCATTTCATAGGAGGGAATTGAGACATAACGATCAGATGTCATTGAGAAGTAACCAAAAGGGCCTAAACTACGCATTGGAGGAATATATTCATCATTTTATTGTTGCGAAGGTCAATGAAAAGCTTAAATTACAAGCCAAAATTTACAGGTCCAAGTGCAAGCGAGAGTGTCTCTCCGTTAGTTTGGTACTACAGTATTTACATTGAATCATTCAGCATAACGTTTGCCAACCTTTGTTATCTCTGGAATTACAGATAAGTTAATGAAGCTAAGTTAAAGATAACTTTATATTTCTTTCCAGCAAAGTGACAATATGTTGCTTCAAACACAATGTTGACTTACCTTAGAACAGATGTAGACATCATTGTTAATCTTATTCACGTTGAGCTGATGTTGTGGTCTAACACACCACTTTATCCAAAGGAGACACTTTTCTCGGTTGAGATGTGGTTTAAGAAAGGGTAAAAAATACACCACATCGCCCAGCCTCTTGTGTTGGAGTTGCATGTACCCCATGCACACCGTTTGACCATTTTTAAACTTCAAATCTCAGAAAAAGCTCATAAAACCGAACAAAACTGACTTTCTGTAATGCATTTCAATGAACGTCCAGGCAGAGAATGTCCGAGTGTATAGGAATGGCTATACACACTGTAATTGGCTCATCGCGTTTGGGGGCGGGGCTTAGCCATAGGTCAATTATCACAGTACTATGACAAGCCCTCAGTCCGCTCAGAGTTGATGTTAACCTGGGGACACTCGTTAGCCTGTTCTAATGTGTAGCTATTGTCTAAATACGATTTATATCCAGGTGTCTGTTTAAAGAGATATAACGGATTGTTATCTCTATCTGTCTCAAGTTTCTAACTCCAGCTGTAAACAATGAGCCGCTGACAGAAGAGGAAGTCTTGGCCCGGTTATCCATTGGCTACACTGGATCTCCTGAAATATTACCCATTAGCCCCCAGAGTTTTCATTGTTGTCAGACTATAGCAGATAGGTTCCAAGATTGCTGCTACATTAATGTGTACGTTGCATTTTACTGCTGTAGATGTTAAGCTTGTGTAAATTGTACTGTCGTGTAGTTTAAACTTAGATCTACTGCAATGAATCAATCATGTTGAAAGTTTGCCTCTGTGATGAAGTGCAGTAGAAGCAGACAGTTGCATAAATTGGAAAAACTCAAGTGAAGTACAAGATATAGATGGATGTAGACTGTGCATAGAAGCCTGCCATTGGTCGCCTTATTTGGACAGAATTCTCCTCCCCACCCACTGTCTTTGACACTTAGTTGCAAGGGTGCTGTTGCTGCATCCTGGGCTCAGCACTGCCCAAGATGACTGTGATTGGTTTAAAGAAATACAGACAACCCAGAGCCTTTTTTTTCCTCAGTGCTGAACTCTGACGAGTGTAGCCCTTTTTCCAGACGTTGCACAGTGCCAAAACAAAGTTTGGAGATAGGTCCGTCTATGCAAGACTAAATTCTCACAGATGCACAAGGAGAAACCTCATATTTCTCCAGGCTTTTATCCTTACATGATATCATTACAGTTTTTACAAAGGTCACTCTTAAGTTATACTTTATTATGTTTTGGCAGCTAGACACACGAGCAATGAGCATTTTAATGCAACAATTCCCATATCAACGACAATAAAGTTATAAAACACACGTACAGATGCAGCCATCTGGGTCTGTGGCTGAAATGAGGGCGTCAGTTTTAGCTTACTGCCACTGTACAAAGACACCACCCCCTGTGTTCTACACCATTAACTCCACTGCTACTGCCTCTGCTACATCTGCTTTCATCTTCCCCACAAAAAAAAGAAACAAAGACTTTTCTTTTCTAACGTGGCCTACAGTTTCCTCTGTTGCCCCTAGAGCGTTTATCTTTGTCAACTGAACTGCAGAATAGCACACCGCATGTCATCATTCACAAGGTGTTTTTAGAAGAAACGGACAGCTCTGGTCAGCCAGAGAGCAGCTTCATCAGGTAAGAACTCTACATTTTATGCTTAATTATGGTACAACAGCACATTCTTTAAATGTGGGTTTACTGCATTTGCTTTGATATGTAATTTTGAGAGTTTCTAATACACTGATGAGCTCAGGATTAACGCAGTTTAGCAATTCTGGGTGACTTGATTTGATACAAAACAACCACAGGATTTTCTTTTGTCTGAGTGTGTGCGACTTTGTCTAACACAAAACAAAAAAAATCAAGGGATTGAATGGAAAAGAGTGCCAGCAATTCATATATGAAAGGAACTACTTTTGCCTTTCCTGAGTGCTTTTTCAGATGTGTATATCCTGTATAAAGACATTAAATGTGCTAGTATTTACTGGACCAATAATTGTCTCTTGCACGTGAAGATTAGTGTCATTTGAAGAAGTTCCACTCAGCTGTGCTATCATTTGCATGCAGTGGGAGTAGGTAGTGCTTTTGATTTTATTTTTAATGTAAGTTCTTTTCGTTTTAACATCCCATAGTGTATCACTCCACCAAAACCTCAGAGAGATATGCAAAAAGACTGCAAGATGATGATGATCTGTTTGCTTTTAGCAGGTAATTGTCACCTCTTTGCTTCCGATCTCATTCCTTTATACACTCCATTTGAACAAAGAAGTCATGTCATTCTTTGTCACTTCCATCACTTTCTTTCAGCTCTCAGCAGCCCTGTGTTCGCTGGAGAATGGAAGGCGAATGTTGTAAAAAGTCTCAACACTCTGGTCAGTTCCTGCGTTGTGGTGCCATGTTCATTCACCCATCCTAAAGGAAACCTGCCCACCTCCAGACTCAGAGGGATCTGGCATCGTTCAAATGATCGAAATCAACGCATCTATTTCGAGGATCAAACGCAGGTTTTGGAAAACTTCAGGGGCCGCACACGGTTGTTGGGACTTCTGGGTCAGAGCAACTGCACCTTAGAAATTATGGACGTTAAAGATCATGACAATGGCCCTTACTGCTTCCGGATAGAACAGGCACTGACAGAGACAAAAACCGACGACAAGTTCTCCTTTGTGGAGGATTGTGTCAAGTTCAGAATGCTCCGTATGTCACCAACTTTCCAAAATGTCATAAACCTCTGCCAATTTTCGTTGTAGAAACAGGATTTATCTCTTTCTTATTATCTGCATTTTCCTTTATTTTCCATTTGTAGCTGATCCTCTAAAGCCTGCCCTGACTCACCCAAAGACAGCCACTCAAGATCTTCCCTACACTGTCACCTGCTCGGTCACCCATACCTGCCCCTCCCATGTGCCTAAACTCACATGGAGTAAGGCCGCTCCAGATGCGGTGAATGAGGTCCACAGAGAAATTCACCCTGGCAACTGGGAGGCACAGTCCATCCTGACCTTCATTCCCGGGGAGAAGGACGACCACACCGAGATCAAATGCACAGCACAATTTAATGGAGGGAAGACGTCCTTTACAACACTGACACTCTATGTGAAACGTGAGATCATTTTCACTTTGTTGCTGAATTTTGAGGATGTTCTTAATATGTCCCCTTCCCATTATGTGCAATATAAAAGGAAGAATGTCCCTTATATGTGGCTCCGTCTGTTTGCAGGTACAGAAAACTACAACCACATCATCATTCCCACAGTGGCGGCGATTGGCACAGCTGTGATCTTTGCAGTCTTCTGCATTCTCATGGTGAAGAGATACAAGTGAGTCATGCAGTCCACTGACATTAAGTATTTGACAGAACACATCAGATAGGTAAAAACTCTTGCATATGTCCCCGTGTTTAACACATCTGCGTACAGTACGTGCTCCTCAATCAAATGACATTGTTTCTGTCTGCCCAAGGAAACGCATCCAAGAGCTCCAGCATGGGGATGGCAGGTAAAAATATTAAAAGACAGATTTAGTTCATAGAGCTTCACCAGTATCATGTTTTTAATCATTTTTGTCTTCATTATCATGTGTTATATTTAGCATGTGGAACCGGCTGTCCAGGCTGTCTCGCAGGTGTGAAAACGAATATTCTTTCTTCTGTCTCATCCCAAACTGTTTTCACTGGAAACTTAATTGTACCGATGTGTAATTAAATCTATGGAATTTTCAGGATGCGCTCCGACAGCCCAGGACCATCTCGTTCCGATCAAAGGTCATTACCTCTTTAAATGCTCTGTGATATTACTGACAGGTTCTGTATTCTCCCTGCAGCTTTGTATAGACCGCTGAGTCGGTGGCCTCAATGTAATTTCCATGTCTGTGCAAAAGTTTGGTGCTTTTTGGCATTCTTGATAAGATCTATGCTTTTATTTTTATGCCCAACAACATTTGCATAGTTTCTGTTCTTCTTTTTTTATGCAGAAGGTCTGTTTGGAGCAGATTTTCAAGGTAAGACATGAAGAGCATTGACAGTAGCATGCCTGCCTACGCTGATAAGTTTCACAAGTTCATTTAAACACGTGGTTGTTTTCACAGTTTAAACGCGCTGTGGTTTTCACAGCTAAATCAAACTCAGCCTTGTTAATAATTTAAATAGTATTATGTACTTTTTTTTCTATAACAGAAGGCCTAAAGTGGAAGCAGTGGATTTGGGTCCTATGTAAGTGTGTTAAACATAAGAAAAGTAAGTAGCTAATTGTTGGTTTCTGATCTGAGTTGTGACTTGAATTTTAATCGACAGGCCCAAAAATGTGAATTCAAAATCCTGTGCCGACCAGAAATTCAACAAGCCTCGTTTCCCGTCCCCCAAAAGGTACTTGGCTTACCCCTCTTGAACCTGAACAGTTGATTAAATATAGCTGTCGTTCATTGTAATACAGCAATGTCTAATGTCATTCTTTATCTTTGTCTTCTTGTTGTTGCTGTTCTTATTGATGGGCCTCAGTCAGCCGAAATCCTGCAATTACCAAGAGGTACTATTAAATTGCCAATGATTTATTTCCACAAATTACATTTAGCACAGTGGCGCTATCAACATCTGTGACAATTATGATCTCAATCTCTCACAGGATCTTGATGACGGTGACGACTACATGAACACCGCAGACCTCAATGTCTACGGAAACATCTGAAATAACCCTACAAAAAAACAAATCTACTCATGCTGATAAGGATCATATCTCTAGCACATCTTATCACTGCAGTTTTGTTATAGGCTACGTGGATACTGTAGTCATCTCCTATGTGTTTAAAGGTCCAGTGTGTGAGATTTCAGAGGATCTATTGGCAGAAATGTTATCTAATATAAAAACTATGTTTTCTTGAGTGTAAAATAACTGTTTTCGCTGCCTTAGAATGACTTGTTTATATCTACATAGGGAGCAGGTCCTTGTCCACAGAGTTTACCAAGTTGCACCGCCATGTTTTTACAGTAGCCAAAGAGGGACAAACCAAACATTGGCCCTAGATGGGGCAATTCAAGCTATCGTTTCAGCCACCGTAGTTAGCAGTTCCTCTGTGACAGCCAAAAAAACCATATTCTTTTTATGTGAAACTTGCAGGTAAAAACAAATCAATAAATACTGGAGAACATCATGTGATCTGCAATCGTCACCACTCTGCCACTAAATCCCCCTAAATCTTACACACTGCTGCTTCAATTCTGTCTTTGATAATTTGATCATATTATTTAGGGAAAGTAGAATTGATTTTGTGTGTATATATTGTTCATGAAATTTATTATTAAATGTCTGCCATTGTAATGACGTCTGCATAGCAGTAAGTATGTAACTTTATCCAGCAATTGTATTTGTTTGTTTAGGAATGATGTCACTTTTGTTTGACCTTAAACAAAAATTAAAATGCCACAGTGAGATTAAATTAAAGGAGCTGTATCCATCAATCAATCAAACTTTATCTGTATAGCACTTTTCATACATCGCAATGTAACACAAAGTGCTTCACATATTCAGAACAATCAAAAAAAGCATCAAGCATTGGAAGTCATATAAAATAGGAACTCAGGGAACTCCGGAAACGCCATCATAACTCTTCAAAAGTCTGTGATGAGGGAACACCAGAGGTAAAATTAAGATTTAAAAATACATAAAAGGGTAGAGTAAAAATATAAAAATATATAAAAGGAAAGAGTACTATAGAATAAAGAGAGTAAAACTGGAGATATTAGGAATAAAAGAGTAAAAGTAGCCTAATGAAGTAAAACAGACATAAAAGGTGGGTTACGAAGAAGAAACAATAAAATAGAACAAACAGAAGAGTAGTAGGACAGGCTAAGATAAATAGGAAGGACTAAGACCATGTACTCGACATTCAGAGCATATCTATGATTCAGAGCCTCAGCCGGGATTGCCTGCACACAGCTCTCAACATGGAGGTGGCTGAGCCAACAGCTAGAAGCTAATGGTCCTGATAGTGCTACCAATAGCAACTGTGCTAACATAGTACATAACACAGAGCTCACCTTCATGACAATGCTGTCACGCCACCGTGGGTCGGGACGTGTTATCAGCAGTAACTGCCGTATGGGCACAGTGCAGAGCAGCAAAGATTAGCTTGCCAGTGGTATACACACACAAGACTCACATGCACTAACATGCACAGAACAGAAAAGCTCAAATTAAAACACACACAGAGGGAGCATGACTTCATTCTCTGTTTAGGACGCCATTACTCCACTTTATCTTAACATAGCAAATAGGTGTTTGCTGCTATAACCTATTAATGCTCTGATTGTCATGTACAGCTGCGGTAAATAAACATCAAAAGCAATAAGTGTAGAGAACAAGATAGGATAAGAATTTATTGGAAAAGACTGACATTCTGAGAAATACACTTATTCACTATTCTGCTGAGACAGAAGGCCTTTGCACACTGAGTCTGTTTTTTTCTATCATCCGATAAAAAAATTTACGCACAGAAACCACGCACACTGATTCTGATGCGTTTTATTGCTCTATTTGTTACGCAAATATGCAACAAGTGACAAAATGAAAAGACACATTTGCTCCTTTATCTTAAGTCACCTATCTGGCTGTCACCAGTCCCTCCCTGTCTTTCATTTGGCTCCGCAGCTGAATGAAGGGCAGGAGCCGTCCTCCCTCCCTGTCCTCCACATTCTGTTTGCAGTCCACATCCTCCTCCTCCTCGTCATCATCATCCACCTGAATAATACTATCTGACCTGTTGAAAGTGAGCTATCTGAGTTATTGAAATGATTCTGTGTGCCCTGTTTCTCTGTCTTGAAACGGCTGTGTCCCACCGCTACATTTTCTTCACTAATTCTTGGTCAAACATCTCTAAACGCTTCTGACGGATGTGGAAAAGGTAGTTTCGGACTCAATGTGCAAACATGATTGGCAGAACGTGTCACAATTGTGTGACAATTCAGACGGAAAAAAAAACGGACTCAGTGTGCAAAGGCCTTCAGGCTACATTAGAAGATCAACACCACACTCACAGTTAAATATACAGTAATACTGTAAAGGTAGCCTACATCCAGCAGCTTAGCTTAGCTTATCTTAGCCTATACTGGAAACAGCTAAACTGGCTGTGTCCAAAGGTAACTAAAACCTCCTACCAGCGCCTCAATAAATGACATGTTAGTTTGCAAGCTTTAGGCGTGCAGAGAGGCAGATTTTGTTACCTGTTCCTCTACATTTCCAGACTTCATGCTAAGCTAACCATCTGCTAGTACTAGTTCTATATGGAGAGCTCCAGGAATGAGTCCTAAAACCTGGAAATGAGTTAACATTTTTGCACTCCCAGTTCCCTCGTGTCAAAGTCGGTGGATTTTTAATGGGTTTTTAGTTAGATGCTTTAAATAAGGTCTGTGGTTAGCACAAGCTTAAGAGACTTTAATGAATTTTGAAACTTTTATGTGTCTTATAAAAGGTAGTTGCTAACAAGTGGCTAAATGAGACTACAGAATGTCGTCAAGCTAAACACGGCTTTACAGTCTTGTTGTGGTGGCAATGTTAAGTCATGTGACTGTTGTTCAGTTCATTTATAGCCAAATGTTAGCTGTGTACTTGTGGCGATTGCATTTATGCTTCAAAAGAAATAAAAGTGGTGTTCATCTGCACTCTATTTACATAACAGACATGAGAGTGGTGTTGATCTTTTCATGGTAAAAGAGAAAATGACTGTATTTCCCAAAATGTCAAACAATTTCTTTAAATGATTTTAATGCATATGCACATACATACACTTATACAGGGCTGGTGTATTTAATATCTCACAGTCATAAACAAAAACAGATAAGAGAAAAAATATTGCTTTATAATTGAGAATATCTGTGCGTAATGCACTACAAAGATCTACCTACATACAAGGGGAAATTATTTTCCTGCATCTAAATACAGGTTTTTCAATAGGCTATATATACATATAAGTATCTATGAGTAATATGTATGAACCCAATTTGATAAGGTCTGTTGATTTTGGTGTACATTTTAAGTGTTTTTAGAATCATGTGGGTTGGTCAGCACCACTCACAGGAAGCAGCTTTGCCTTCTTTGTGGTAGGCAAATTGTACCCTCCGCCCACAATTGAGGGGGAGTTCTTTTGAAACGATGGGTTGCGAGACACTTAAAAAGATGGTAAAACTCTTCATAGACAATCAACTCTGGGGGTAAGTCATTCTGATCTCTAAGATATTGTATATTAAAGAGGCTATCTTTGTTTCCCCTGCATTTTGCAAATTAAGTTGTATAAGTTTATATGGTGAAATGCTAAAAAGTATTCTTTCTCAAAATGTAGGTGCTGACAGAAACTAGCACAAACTTTTTTTTTATTAGAAACCTGAGACAGTTTAGACAGTATTTAAGTAAAAGAAACAATTACTGCATGTTGCTAAAATATCTGTCTCTGTTATACAATTTCCAATCAAATAAATTCTGATGCCTGGCATGATGCATGTTGGGGGAAAACCCAAAATATGACGACACAAAATAATATTTCTTAAGGCTGGGATGATTTAACTTGTTACCATTATGAGTTTCCTGGAATCAAGAATGTTTTTCTTGAAGGTAAAATCTACCTTGTTCTGCTTTTTGTTTTACGCCATATTGTTCTGAAGTGAACACTGACTGGCCTAATTTTAGAATATTCAAAACATTAAGTGCAATAGAAACAAGGAATATTCTCAGACCATTGACAAATTTGCTTTCTTGTTCGAGAAACAATATAAATGTTGCTTGGTTTAAACAGTTTTTAGGTTTTTATTTTTATCCAGAGCCCTTTTGTGATTGTGATTTTGTGATTTTCTTAAAAAAGAAAAAAAAAAGAAAAAGTTATGCATCAAGTAATCTGTATGTTTTTACGTATGCTTTATCTTCAACTCTTTTGGCATTGCTGCTTATTTTTGACAGTATTTTATATGATTATAAATTAGGTTTCTCTCTTTGATTTTAAAAAATAAATACATAAAAAATTGAATGTGATTTTTTTTTTTTCCTTTTCAATACATGCACATGGTGCTATTGTGTTAGTACTATTTATCAGTGAATGTGAACATGACAATAGGGCTCTTTATGTGCCAACAGGCTGTGACATGCAGGTGCACCCTCTTCCCTTGTTTCGTGTTGTTGTGTCATTTTTGTTTTCTAAAAACCTGTTGTGGTTGAACAGTCAATAAGTTGGTAGACAGGTTGAAGCTGGTAAAGTGAAACTCCACCCAAATACATGTGCAGACATTTATACTCTGTACACCTGAAATTTGGCTGTCTCAAGCTTTGATCATTCAAGACAGGTAAGTCTTGGTTGGCCTCTTCTGTGACGTCAATTTTTCTTAAGTGAGTCTGTGCATCTGCCATTCTGAGTCCCTCAGACTTCAGGGAAATTAAGTGTTGAATAGCCTGAGTATCTCTTTAGTAATGAAGGCATATGATAAATCTGATTTGTTTTACATGGAAGCATATAGGCAATATGGTAAGAATAACAGACATATTCTATTTTCTGTTTTCATTTCATTTTTATTTTCAGTGCATAACACTACCGTGTCCATTATATGCATTTTAGGTTTGTGGAATCCTTTACAAGATGTCTAGATTCAGCCATTTTCTCCTGAGCTTCTGTATTCTAGGTAATGCATTTTGCTTCTATTCAGTTTTTACTGAAACATATAAACACTACCTGAACATTTTACATTTTTTACATTTTTAATTTTCCTAATGCACACTGGTGCTCTTGCAGGATACATTTTCTGCAGTTCCAGGGCTTGGCAAGTAAAAATGCCAAGCAACATCCAAGGATTGGCGGGTTCCTGCCTTGTCATCCCTTGCACCTTTGACTACTATAAGAATCCACCTCGAAGACCAGATCGTGTGGTTTGGTACCAGTATGTGAACCACGGATATCCTCTAGTTTGTGACAGCTGGTACCCAAATGATGTAATTGACATATTTAGAGGAAAAACACGAGCGTTGACATCTAGTTATGAGAAGAAATGCAGTCTTGAAATCTACCCAGTGAGATCGTCTCACCACAGACAGAGGATTTACCCCTGGGTAGATCCAGAGAATATTGGGAAATACACCCATGCATTCTACGACAAAACTGTAACAATTGAAGTACTAGGTAAGTTCTCATGGTGAGGTGAGAAAAAGATACACTTCAAGATAGATGTGTATTCATTAACATCAATAATTCTTCACATTTCCTTTGTAAAGACAGGGCTGAGGCACCATATATTACGATCTCTGGAAACATGAAGGTTGGACAAACCGTGACAGTGCAATGCACTGTTCGTCACACCTGTCCCACTTACCCACCAACACTGAGACTCAACATCCCACTGCTTAACCCCAGTCTAAGTCATAGCACCATAAGTGATGGGACATCCAAAACCACCCTGACGAGCACAATGCTCATAGAAAGAGACCACCAAACTGTGGAGTGCTCCGTCCGACACAAGGGCGGTATCACTGCAAAAGCCTCTAAAACCTTAAATGCAGAATGTAAGTGATGAATTTGCAAAACTATCACCAGTTTTCTTTTATGCTGACGCTTAAAAAATATTAACATTTACCATTTGTACCTCAGGCTCCTTTTCACCGTTGACTATCAGCCAGACATCATACGAATTTCTTGAGGGACAGGCGAGCAAAGTAACCTGCACTGCCTTATACACATGCCCAAAACATGTACCAGTTCTCACATGGAACTATGCTAGTATGCCAGCCTCCAGTGAAACCAGGCAGAGTGGAAGTGCCGAGTGGAAGACTGTCTCCACACTGACATTCACAGCATCAGGTAACGACCACGGACGATCTCTGACATGCTACGCACAATTCTCTGGGGGACAGAGGCAGGAAATGAGCACCACCCTACGGGTAAAGAGTGAGTAGAAATCATAATAAGTACTTTCTACCTTTCCACATTTGTACTTTACAAACAGAAATTACATGTTTTGTATTTTGATATGTAGGCTTCTGGAAATGAGATACAGTACAGCCAACAGTAAGTAGGCTGTTATCAGCGATGGTCATTTACCAGAAAACTTCTGCTTCCTTGCAATCTCCCTCAAGCCAGCTGCCACCTTTTTTAGGTTTTTGCAGTTTAATGAGGAGATATTGTATAGACAACTTCTCATTTCAACATCACAAATCAGCTGCTCCTCCTCCATTGCAGAGCTTTTAAAGCCAGTGAATAAATAGAAACACAGCACCCGACAGAAGTTCAGCTCAGAGGGGCAGCACTGCTTCACCTGTAGCCAGTTAGGACATTTCAATAAATTACATTGCAGTCAAACTGTAAGCCACTTGCACTGTGTTTAGTTAGGACATGGTGTTAGAGGAAATTAATTTAAAACAATAAAGTAATCTCTTTGAGGAATCTATTGTTTGTTTGTTTGTTGTTAAATGTTGAATAATCTTATACTTTGTATTTTCTTGTATTTTACTCTGTAAGGCGACCTTGAGTGTCATGAAAGGCACCCAGAAATAAAATGTATTATTATTATCATTATTATTATTATTATCATTATTATTATTATTTTAGAAGACAGTAAATGTAATCAGAGAAAGCTTTGTGACTTTGACTGAACTGTTTCCTCTTTTTACAGGAAACATGCTTTCTCGTGGCTGGTCCTTCACCACCCCCAGCAGCATCACAGGCATGAGAGGCTCATGTGTCATCATTCCTTGCACGTTCACCTACCGTGTCCCTCCGCCTTCTCACCTCAGAGTCATATGGTACTTGTTCCAGAGCAACGGATACTCACCTGTGTTTGGTGAAGGACAGAGTGTTATTAGTAAGTTTAATGGGATAACCAGCTTGATTGGATCTGTGAGTGAGAGGAATTGTAGTCTAAAGATTGAGAGGCTGGAGATGTCACACAACCAGGACAGACTTTACCCATGGATAGAAAAAGACTCTATCACCTCCTCCCACAACTTGAGCCACGCACTTTTAAACAAAACCTCTCAACTTATTGTTTCAGGTGAGTATTTTTCTTTTTAATCAATTGAAATGCAGTTCTCCATATTACAATATTGCTTTGATCTTACAGAGCGTGCACAGGAGCCTCAGCTGAACATCATTGGTATCCCCAGGGTGGGAGAGGAGAGCACAGTCTCCTGCAATGTCCGTCATTCATGTATCTCTGATCCCCCAACCCTGATCCTAAGTGGTGTACCTGGAAACGAAGTCATTAGCGACACTCTGGTATCTGATGGGATTTGGGAAAGGAAAGTAGAGCTAACTTGGGCTGTGAAAGAGGAAGACCAAAGTGTGAAGTGTACTGTCAGCTACAGAGGTGGTCAGAGAGCCACAAGTGAGCTCAAGCTGAATGTTGAATGTGAGTACAATGACACGGTGTGTTATTTGAGTTCATATAGAAATGCCCCTGTTTATATTCAAGCCTCGCTGTTACGTTTCTGCTCAGGTCCATATGACAACATCGCAATGACTGAGCGTCCAGGCGAGGTGACGGAGGGTGTGGCAAAGAGTGTCATTTGTTCTGTTTCCTACAAGTGCAAGAAAAATCAACCAACCATCATGTGGAACTATGAAGACATGAGGATTAAAACAAGAACCAAACAGAACTCAAGCACCACCTTTATCACAGTGTCAAATCTCACCTTTATTGGTTCTCTTGAGGATCACGGTAAAACTTTGACCTGCACTGCTCAGTTTGTTACTGGGGAGACCTCAGACTCTGAAATCCTTCATATAAAACGTAAGTTCCTACATGTCATATAGAGCGATCACTTAAAGGTCCAGTGTTCAGGATTTAGGTGGATATATTGACAGAAGTGGACAATAATATTTATACCTATGTTTCCTTCAGTGTATAATCACCTGAAACTAAGCATTGTTTTATTTATGTTAACCATGGAGTCTGCCATGTTGTTCACCCTGAACGGACAAATCAAACATGAGCTCTAAATAAGGCTATTCACACATGGCACTTGGGAGAAGTTGTAGTTGATTGCAATCTGCACCCTCACCACTAGATGCCACTAAATCCTTCACACTTGACTTTTAAAGGATTATTCAAGAAATCTGGAGTGATGTGTATTGGCTTTCTAACAGAGTCAGATGAGAAGATTAAAACCAATCTATGACTGCAGCCAGTAGCCAGTGAGCTTATTTTAGCATTAAGATTGGAGACATGGGGAAAAGCCTTGCCTGGCTCCGTCTATAGGTTACAAAATCTGCCTTCCCGCAACTCTGCAGTTTACTTGTTAACATGTCATGTCTAGTTTGTTAAATCTGAGCAAAAACAGAAGTAAAAAATTACTATTTTACGGGGGTAATGTGCTGGACTCCTTCTAGCCTTCAGTTTCTGCTGGTTGCTTAGCAGCTGCTCAGAGCCCACAAAAAGTTCGGCACTAGTAAAATGGTGAATTGTTGTTTTTGAACTTTGGTTTATATGGATTAAAAAGCAGGATACAACATGTTATCTAGCGAGCTTTAGATGTGCTGCTAGCTGTTTCCCTGTTTCCAGTCTTTATGCTAAGCTAAGCTAACTGGCTGCAGCCTTACATTTAACCAACAGATAAGAGATTGGTGGTAATATTTTCATTTAACTCTCTGCCAGAAAGCAAATACGAATAATTTCAAACTTTTGTACTAATGATGAGACAACATTTGAAAATGATTTATTTTTTAATCGCTTGTTCTCATGTTTTTTTTCCAGCATATGTGAGGGATCCATTTGAAAATGACAGTGGGTGTACTTCTTCTCTCAAAACTCATCTTGCTGCCATATTATGTCACACATGTGACTGATTTCTACAGGCATCCCATCATGGCTTTTTTCTCTCTTTACAGCGCTCCACGATCTGGTTGCTGACGTCCCTTTCAGATTCACCGCCCTGACCCACTCCTGTGTGGTGATTCCCTGCAGCTTCCCATTCCAGGAGGATATACCTGTCACACGTGGCATCTGGTCCAAAAAAAATGGGGATGTCATCTACCATAATGCCCCGTCCTATGTGGTTGACCATTTCAAGGGCCGCACCAGGATATTAGGGGATCTGAATGGGGGAAACTGCTCATTGGAGATTGATGACATCAAGCCCTTTGATAATGGGCCCTTCTGTTTCCACGCAGAGAGAGGAAATGACAGAGTCAGATACAACAATAGCTGCGTATTTGTTGTTATGAAAGGTCTGGATTAAAACTGATCCTTTATTTTTTTTTTGTGCCAGTGCCAAGCTATTTATCTGTTGGCTTCCTAGTTGACAAAAGTACTCTACTTTATGCTTCACTTGCTCAGCGTCCCCAGCAAAACCAGTGATGACCTCAGTTCCACCAGAAGTTGATGCTGGCTCAACAGTTACTGTCTCGTGTTCTGTGACACACACATGTCCATCACATCCTCCGGTGTTCTCATGGAGTGTCCCTAGCCTCACCAACAAGGTCACACAAACCTGGACGCCAGAGGGCATCTGGGAGACGACCTCCACCATCACTTTCAGGGCTGCTGGAGGAGACGAAGTCAAAAGCCTAACCTGCACAGCCAAATCCTGGCTCGGCAAGACACAAGCCAGCACAGTCCAGCTGACTGTGAAGGGTTAGAGCAACAACATTCATCTGCTCTGTTTATATCTTGCAGTACCATCATACATTGAGTTGTGTATTTCCCTTAATACATTTGAATGTGCCTTAAATGTTCCTATCAACAGGATCAAGCATTTATCCAGCAGCCATTGCTGTGCCAGTCCTGATTGTAATCATCCTAGCTGCAGTGTTTGGAGTGGTCCTCTGTAAGAGACGGTAAATACATGTCAGTTCAAAATGTGCCAATCCTGGAGATGGGTGATATCAATACTATTAATATTATCAGCTGTTTTTTGTGTGTTAGATGTAAAAGTCAGCATTAACTAGTTCAATTTTTTTTTAACCAGCAGGAAGCGTTCTGATGACTCGCAGAGACCACCTCGACCAGAGAAAAGGTAAACCTGAATGCATAATGATGACGTCATTGTAACAAGATTTCGGTAAGAATGCTTATATCCAAGGCTAATGAGAGCTGAGACATGGCCTATGACCCCTGTGGGAGCAACAGGGTATGACACATGTGCAGTGTAATTGGAGCTGCAATGTTGGAGGCTTAACAGCAGATGGTGCTAGAAATAAAGGCATGGTGTTCACTCTCTTTGATGTGCTCAGCCTGATGGAACATTTTGGGTGCACTTTCAGATTAATGCACAATCCATGTTCCTCATATCTTTTTTTTTGTATAGTAATTATTCCAGCCCAAGGCCGACTGCGGATGCCTCAGTGAAACAAATAAATCACCCCCATTTTCTATGATAGTGTGTCAACTGTTGCCAGCTAAGCTCTGCTTGAACTATCTCATTTGTCACTGAGGACGTGCACCCTGTGTTTCCACCAAAAACAAAGTAAATCTGTCTCAATTCAAACTTTCACAGGAGATCACTATGGGATAGATTATCCAGGTAAGCATTACTAAAATGTACTCAAGATCATTTTCTTGTTAGTCTAATATCATGATGAGCTGTAACATGATTTACTAAAACTTTCTCAACTCAACTCAACTCAACTCAAACTTTATTTATAAAGCACATTTAAACAACCAAGGTTGACCAAAGTGCTGAACAGGTCAATAGAAATAAACAAGCAAATACAATTAGGTACCTAATAGTACACCACAATAAAACCATTAA
>NC_065511.1:21551103-21572046 GCF_006386435.1 Epinephelus moara | reverse complement strand
TTTTTAGACTTTAACCATTCTCACTCTTCAAGTTTCTAACAATTTAATATTTAATTAATGCTATTCTTACAGGAGGTCATTCTGGAGCAGATTTTCAAGGTGCCAATTTGAACCTTTTGTTATATTAATCAATTATATCACTGGAAAAATACCTGTTTTTATGAATATAAATAAAATATGTATCACCCTTGCAGAGGCCAAGGCAACACTGCGGACCTCAATGTTGGCTATGTGTAAGTGTTAATCAATGCTTCACTACTGCATCACACGACCCTAATAGTAAGCACAGCCTAAAACTGATACTGTGTGACTTCCTCCTCCTCCCATAGAAACAACACCACCACTGTAAACTGTGAAACTCAAATCTCCAAGCCACGCTGCCCATCCCCAAAGCAGTGAGTTTTACTAACACAGCTGTTCCCTGCTCTTTAAAATCACACACCATTGTGTATCTTTTAGCTGTACATTAATTATCCATTTCTTTTTATGTTTCTGTTTGATGTAGTACTCGGAGACCTCCTCCTGACAGGCCTGAGGTCAGTAGTGATGTGGTGAGCGGTAATGCTTAAATCAGATGTAACTGAATGACTTTGCCTGTACTTTGTTTGTCTATGTAATGGGGTTACATTGCTGAGAGATCTGTAGTGTGGACCCTTGTCTAAGAGACATCAGTTTGTCACAGTCAGCCACATGTTTTGTTTATGTGTGGCTTCGTGCAGCGGTCCAGGAATGTTTGGAAGCCTCACTTTTAGATGCTGAGTGTCATTGTCTATCTGTCATGCTCCCTTTTCCCGAGGCTCCTTTATTGACATTTTCTCATCCATCCGGTAGGACTTTCCTTCCTTTTCCCATCGTCTGATTGCCCCACCCATCTCATCCACACACCTGGTCCCACTTCCCCCATCTGCTCTGGCTAGCCTTCCCCGCCCACTTCCTCACCTGCATATCATTCCCTCATCAGCCACTCTCCATATATCCTGATCCATTGTTCATCACTTATACAATGTGGTTTTTGGTCATCGCTTTTGAGCCTCTGGCTGTGGTTGAAAAGTCAAAATCAGTCCTATGTCCAGGTTGGAGTCAACACTTTTCCTTGACCTCAATGAAAAACGACATTAGATCAAGGAAAGATGTGATGGAGAATTCAAAAAGATTTAGGAAACAACAACCGTGGTGCTAAGAGAATCTGACATGGAGGATGGCAACATCCTCAGTACTTGCCTCACCAGAAATAAAACTATAAGATGTTATAATTTATTCCACTTTTCCTCATATTTGCTGCAGGATTACCACGTGTATGGCAACTACTGAGTTCTTCAAGACATTTCAGAAACATCACGTCCTTCCAGGATCACTTTGCTGTTATCATTCATTTACATGATACTGCACAGAGCATGTATATTTACAGGGTGGGGGGTGATGTTGGTTATGCATGTAAACTTCATTTACTTAATTTTAGGGCTGTCAAACGATCAAAACAATAAATCTAATTAATTACAGGATCTGTGATTAATTAATCTAATTAATCGCAAATTAATCTTATACCCATTTTTGCTGGCAAAAGCCCCAAATGAAGATATTTCAATTCAAACACATTACATTATTATGGCTTATTGAGTAAATCATTGAATACATAACAAAAGGTGGATTTAGAAGTCAATAATATATTAATTCAACATTTTAGGCTGTCAGATTATCATGTCCAACATAAAATAAATAACATGCCTCTCTAGGCTACAAAATAAATAAGCCCATCACTTAGGCTAAAAAAATAAATAGGCTAAATAAGCCTATACTTGAGGCTACGAAATAAATAAGCCTACCACTTAGGCTAAAAAGCCTAACTAACTAACTTACAACAAGTAGCCAAATGGAAGACAGAACAGACTACCATGTTGCAAATGCCCCTAACAGACAATTTACAGTAAACGAGAATATCCCTGAGAGTGTGCACAACAATGGTGATATAGCACTCGCCTCCTTGTAAAGTGTCAACGTGTCAACTGTCAGCATAAACAGTTCCCCACTCACCATTAGGCCCTTGTCTTCTACGGTAGAAATCGGCCTGCAGTCGACAGCAATCCATTTTGCAATCGCGTTTGTCAGCTTTTCAGAGGTATTCTTGGTCAGGCGCTTTCCCTTGGTAAGCGTGGTTTGGCAAAGCAAGCTAGCAGCGCTACTGGGGCCGGCAGCTGTGGAGCTCTTAACATGTTTTGCATTGAGATGATACGTTAGACTAGAAGTACTCCGATTGTATGAAAATTCTTTCTTGCAGACATTGCATATGACCACGGCCTTATCAACTGTCCCCCTGTTTTTTTAAATGTAAACTGTCCGTTTAGAGGGCCCAGCAATTAATTTTTTTGCATGATTAATTAATCGAATTAACGTGTTAAATTGACAGTCCTACTTACAGAATTTACAGAAAGTACATCAGCTATCAAATAACTGGATTCTGTGCACCTGTTCAACATGATAAATATGCTTTTTTCTCATGTTGCCTCAGTTGTTTAGATTGTACATATAAACTGCAAAGTGATTTGATTATTTATTTATTCTAAACACTTGATAGGGAGGTATGTGCTAACAAAACTGAGAGTCTACAACTGTTGTCTAAAATAAAAGAAAATTATATAAACCTAGAAATTCTGTCCATCTGTGGGGGGAAAACCCAAAATATGACAACACAAAATAATATTTCTTTCGGCTGGAATGATTTTATTTGTTACCATTCTGAGTTTCCTGAAGGCAAATGTTTTTCTCAGAGGCAAAATCTACCTTGTTCTACTTTTTTTTTTTTACACCATATTTCCAGAAGGTATCACTGATTGGCGTAATTTTAGAAAATTCAAAACTTCAAGTGCTATAGAAAGAAGGAATATTCTCACTCTACTGACAAATTTGCTTTCTTGCTCTAGAAACAGTATAAATGTTGCTTGTTTTAAACAGTTTTTAGGTTTTTATTTTTGTCTATAGCCTTTCTGTGATTTTGATTTTGTGATTTTAATAAAACAACATGTATCTCATCAAGTAATCTGTATGTATGCACGTATGCTTTGCCCTTAACTCTTTTGTCATTACAAATAATTTTTGCCAGCATTTTTTTATGATTATGAATAAGGTTTCCCTCTTTAATTTAAAAAAATAAATCTAAAAAAAAATTGAATGTGATGTTTTTTTCAATACACGCACATTGTGCTATTCTGTTGGTACTATTTACCAGTTAATATGAACATGATAGTTGGGCTCTTCATGTGCTAACAGGCTGTGACATGCAGGCTCGCTCTCCTCCCTCACCTCATGTTGTGTTTCATTTTTGTTTTCCAGAAACCTGTTGTCATAGAATAGTCCGTAACTTGGCATAAAATATGGTTGAAAAAATGTGGTAGACCTTTAATGTGGCCTTCTCAAGCTTTGATAATTCAAAAAAAAAAAAAAACTTGATCCATCTGTTCCAAATAACTACAGGCCCATTTCAAAGCTAATGTTTATCTCAAAAGTTTTAGAGGAAGCTGTTGTCAAACAAATTTTTAGATAAATTCCAGTCAGGTTTCTGTCAGGGGCATTCCACCGACACAGCTCTTCTTAGAGTCAAATGACTTAATGATAACCACCGATGAGGGTGAATGTTCTGTTTTGGTGCTGTTGGATCTTAGCGCAGCTTTGATACTGTGGATCACACTATCATGATTGAAAGGCTCAGAAAGTGGGTGGGTATCTCTGGGAATGCCCTTGACTGGGTTTGCTGCTACCTTTCAGATAGGAAATTCTCTGTGTCTCTTGGTCCTTTCAGATCTGGTACTGTTGCTCTTTCCTGTGGTGTACCTCAGGGCTCTGTCTTAGGTCCTATATGATTTGCTTTATATATGCTTCTTCTGGGTCAAATTATTAGCTAGTTCACAAGTATGTCATATCACTGTTATGCTGACGACATTAAACTGTATGTCTACATAAAGCCTGATAACACAGCTTTCAAATTAACAGATATACAAAATCAGTGTAATGGCTAGAATAAACGTTGACATTGTTTGTTTCTGCAAACCACAGATATGTCACATTTGTACATTTTTTAGTGGATATGTTGAAACTTCACGTTTCAACAATGCCGTGGTTAACATGTAATTAGGTTTAGCCACAAAAAGTCAGTCATATACTATGGCACCTTAGAAACATTAATGTGATAGCCTGCACCTAAAATGTACAAATGTATGTATGGCATCATCACTTTACAATACCTACATACACAATGTCTGTATGGAACAAGACATAAATAAACAACTTGTATTATGTTAAAAATGTACTGGCTTAGTCAGTAAAGTTTTTTTTTTTTAAATAATAAAACAAGTAATTTTTCACAACAGGTTGGCAGAGGCTAGAAATAGGTATTATGGCAGGGTGTACAATTTCTCCATTAGCATTTACTATGGCGATGGAAGTAATCATCAGGACTTTCAAGTGGGTGGTAGGTGGGGAGAGACGGCAGAACGGGGTGCATCTTCCACCAGTTAGGGCTTACATGGATGACATGACACTGGTGACCACAACAATGCCATGTACAAAGAGGCTACTAGAGAAGGTAAATAAGAACCTCAAGTGGGCCAGCATGAAGATCAAGCCTAGTAAATCTAGAAGCATCTCGATACGTGGAGGGAAGTTGAGTGATAGGAAGTTTGTCATAACTGATGAGGAAATCCCAACAATTAGGGAAAAGTCAGTAAAGAGCTTAGGTAGGTGTTACAATGTGGAGTTGAATGATGAGGAACAGGTGGTGAAATTTAGAAAAGATGTGGCTGAAGGATTGGATAGAATAGATAAATCAGAACTTCCAGGAAAGCTGAAGTTGTGGTGTTTGCAGTTTGGGCTATATCCTAGGTTAATGTGGCCACTGTCAATGAAATTCCAATATCCGTTGTGGAGAGAATTGAAAGGTCGGTTAGCTCCTGTATTAGGAAGTGGTTGGGCGCTTGGTGCCTAAGTAGTGTTGCATTGTATGGAAAAGGGATACTTCAGCTGCTAGTATCTAGTTTAACAGAGGAATTTAAATGTACCAAGGTCAGGACAGAGCTGTTGTTATCTGGGAGTAAGGACGTGGTAGTTAGGAGTGTGGTTCCAAATCCAACCAAGGGGAGGAAATGGAAGCCAAGATCGGCAGTTCAGGAGGCAGAGGCAGCTCTTTGGCATGCAGAGATCGTAGGTAATGTTCAGTTTGGCCGGGGAGGCCTGGGGCTTGGCTCAGGCAGACCAGTATGGAATAAAGCAGGTCCCAAAGATAAAAGAAAGCTGGTTGTGGAACAGATACGTAGGAGGAGATATTAAGGGGTGTAAAGGTAGTGGCCCAGGCTAAGGAGGCTAAGGCAGTGGTTGAATTGGGAAAGTATAAAGAAGAGGAAGCTTAGTTGGAGGGACCTGTGGAATATGGAGGAGAATCGTATTAGATTCCTGGTAAGGGCTACATACGATGTGTTACCAATCCCCCAGAACCTAAAACTGTGGGTAAATGGGGACCCATCATGCCCATTGTGTTCAGGTACCGCAACCTTAAAGCATATTTTGTCAGGCTGTAAAGTTAGCTTGTCACAAGGCCGTATACATGGCGACATAGCCAGGTGTTGAAAAGTTTAGCTGCAGGCATCAAAGGGAAATGAAGACCGGCAAATTCAGAAGGTTTTAAGACTAGGAGTTTAGCAATTCAGTTTGTCTGTGAGGGGGAGAAATACAGAAGTGATAAGTTAGTAAGGAGGCAAGGGCGTAGCCGCCTAGAAGGTGCTTGTGATTGGGAAATGCAAGTAGATTTAGGGGAAAAGCTTGTTGTTCCCCAGGAAATAGTTTGTACCAATCAGAGGCCTGACATAGTGTTGTGGTCAGTGAGTCAACGGATAGTTTATTTCATTGAGCTGACAGTTCCTTGGGAAGACTCAGTGGAAGAAGCCTATGAAAGAAAAAAGCTTAGGTATGCAGACTTAGGAGCAGAAGCTGAGCACATCACCCTGTGTCAGTTGCATTTGAAGGCAAGGCAAGGCAAGGCAAGGCAATTTTATTTATATAGCACCATTCATACACAAGGCAATACGTTACAAGAGAAATACGTTAAGATAAAACATTAAAGGAACAATAGATCATTAAAAACAAAAGCTAAAAGCAAGAAAAACAGTGCAGAAAATGCATTTAAAAAGCAAACATAAAGCAACAGCAGACAAATATAAAAACAATAGCTACAGATTATCCTAACAATAAGTTACATATCTAGTTCACTGGTAAGCTGCAGTAAATAGTAATGTTTTAAGCCCTGATTTAAATGAGTTGACAGTTTCAGCCGACCTCAGATATTCTGGAAGTTTGTTCCACAGGCAGGGAGCATAGAAACTAAAGGCTGCTTCACCTTGTTTGGTTTTGATCCTGGGAACACTGAGTAAACCTGTTCCAGATGATCTGAGGGGTCTGGATGCTTCATAACGTACATTTGAACACACTACACGGACTACATCCGAAGGCCAAGTGGCACGTACGTTCTGCGCCTGCGTGAGAGAGCGCGTGTCTGCAACCCCTCAGCTGACAGAGTGGTGCATCCTGTCAGCCAAAAGGTTTCCTATCTGTGCAGCCGAACACCAGCACCTCCACGGACTATTACATCCAGACGGTCCCGGTGTTTCCTCCGCAGGCTCCACTTCACTCAGCTGCCCCATAAATCCGCTGCTTCTTCTCACTTTAACCTGAATAACAAACCGGAGCTAGCTGGGAGCGGCTAGCGGAGCGTTGTTATTACTTTTTATCTGTATTTGTCTTATTCCTATTTCCATGATTGTTTTTATATCTTATTTTAGTCTATATTTTATCCTGCATTTTATTTTTACTTTTACGTCTTATCTGTATTTTTCTCTTTTTATTATTGCTATTCTCCTGACTTTGATTTTATATTTTATCCTGCATGTTATTTTAATTTTTTTATTTTTTTTTATATCTTCTATTATTGTTTTTAATTATTATTGTATGACACAGTGTGCATTAGTTTCCCAGTCCTTTTTCTGATTTTAGATTTTACTTTTTTATTCTCTTTATTTTCCAATCAAAATGTAAAGGACTTGAATGACACTGATTTGTTTTGAAAGGTGCTATATAAATACATTTTGATTGATTGATTGATTGATTGATTGATTGATTGATGTGTGTTCACGTGCTATTTCCTTTAAGGACAGTGAGGGAGCCCATTTGGCCAGGCATTGCCCCCCTGTGCCCCCCCATGACGCCGGGTGTGTGTGGCCCTCAGCAAAACTGTTTGGACACCCCTGGACACTCCAGCTCTTGCAGACTTTACATGATGACGATGAAGACGACACATTATGTAGCCTACGCCTGAAGTCCGCGAGGCTGGAGATTTGAATTCAGCCTTTGCTTGACACCGCCCGCAAGGAGTGTCGAGCGCGCGTGTAGACAGGGTCGGGCGCGCGCTCGTCACAGCGCTGTGCTCGCGGACCTCATTTTGTGCGCGTAGACCAAAAATGCTCCCTCGCGAGACTGTTTTTTCGCTCGCTGATTGTGTGTGTACGCGCGATTTTTGAGACTAATAAAACGCAATAAAACGGGACTTTCCTTCTTATCACGAAACGAAAGTGGAATGAAAAAAACCACATCACGAGAGTGAACTGCAGGAGCAACAGACAGGTAAACTGTGTAACTTAACGTTATCTCATCTCCAAGTTTGATGTCAACAAATCTCTGTAACGTGGATGTGTCAGCCTGCAGTGTATCTCTCTCCTGTCTGTCTGTCTGTCTGTCTAACTCAGCTAAGCAGTGAACCCCTCGGTCTGTCTGTATCATGCTTGTTTGTCACTCACTTCCAGGCTGGGTTCTGTGACTTTGGGTCAGACAGTGAGAGTGAAATACAAATATTTATTAAAGTTACGTTTGCTAAACGTAGCTAATAACCATGTTTACAAACTGCAGCTCGGCAAAGATAACTGCGTAGCGCGTGCACGCAACTCATAGGCCTACTTTCCAGTAACAACTTAGTCATAACAATTATGGGTATGGCGGGACTCCTCACAGATGCATCATTTGAAAACAAGACAATGAAGTCCAGACTCTTTATGGAGATAGATTTGTTTCATAATTATGTGTGTGAACAGATCGACAATCTGTGTGTAAATGTGTAATCTGTAACACCTTCCACAAATAGCCTACAGAAAAGATTTGTAAACTCACAAAAATATTTTGCAAGTATAAAACGGATCTGTAAATACACAAACACATTCCACAAATAAAAGAAAATATCTGTGAATACATGAAATTAATTTGCAAATAAATGAAAAGCATTTGTGAATATCTTCCTAACATTTACAACTTTCGAGCAGGCACTTGTGAACTCACTTTTTATTTGTGAATCGAAAAAACATTTGTGGATCTCAGTTCTACGCATGTGGATTTGCTTTTTACACAGAGTTTTGAAACACTACATAATACGGCCCGCGTCCTTCGTGTGTACCTCCCGTTCACTTACCACCTACTTTACCCCAACTTCCACAGACGTACAGTGTAACTCCCGCTCGCTTCCCGCACGTATTTCCCCGTGTCTTACAGTATAACTAGGCTGTTTCTTAGAGCGTACCTCCCGTTCACTTACGCCCTACTTTGCCAGGACTTCCAGTGTAACTCCTGGTCATTTCCCACCTACTTTCTCCAGTCTTACAGCATAACTCGCAGCCACTTACCATGTAATTCGCGCAACTTAAGGTGTAACTTCCGAATCATTTTAAAGGTATAATATGTAGTTTTTCCACATAAAACTTTATAAAAATGACTAAACCAATATTATATATTTTGTTTAGTTGTCTGCTTTGATTATCAGAAATGTTTCCAACAATTTTTCAAACCCAGATAAATATGAAATATTAATAACAGTTAGGGACCGTGTCATTAGGTCGCATGTCAGTGGCGACGTAACTCCAGTTACCATAGCCATTAAATGAAGGAGAAGAAGAAGAAGCAGACCGGATGAGATGTCAGAGAATGAACGTTAGGCTACTGTTGCTAGGCTAAGCTAACTCGTCTTGGGTCATGATTAGGGCATTAACAGAAGTGTCGACGTCAGTGGCACAAGTCGACACCATAGCTGTCGAGTCTCCCGTTTTGGCCGGGAAACTACCGTATTTTATCCCTCTTTCCCGCCATCCTCCCGTATTAGTATTTTCCCATAAATCTCCCGTATTATAATATAATTTAAAAAAAGAAAACATTCCTCTGCCTCTCCAAACTGAACTCTGTCACTAGCCTCGCGAGAACTGCCACCTGCAGTAGCCTGGGTGGCAGTTGTCGCGAGGTTAGTGTCGACAGCGGGTCTGGTTGACAAGTGGTTATTTTAGATTTCCTGTACACCCAGGGACGGGTTTTGCTATGGGCAATGTGGGTGACGGCCCAGGGCGCAATCTATGTGAGGGCGCACAAGTCCAAAAAAAACAAAACAAAACAAAACAAAACTCGCCAGTTTTCTAGACTACCGCTCATTTCCACGTCAAGTTAGTGGAGTGGGCACTGGGGCGCCCCTATTATCCGGGCTGGATATTATTAAGTTTGCACTGTTCTCCCCTCCTTAGTCTGTAGCTTGGCACTCAGATGTTAACCCTTTAAACATAGTTAGTTCAATGCTTCACAAGGTAACAGTATTACCAGAAAATAATACAAAGACGAATCAAAGTGTCCCTGACAAAAAATAACAGAGTTCCACTGGTTGTCTTAATCAAGTTCAAGTTCAGTTTTGTTCCTTCTGTTATAAACTGTTCAGTTTAGTTTTAATCCTTTATTGTGACAAATGCACTTTTTAAGTCAGAAGTCAAGTGGAAAAGGTCGTTGTGATACTACTACCACACTGGAGTGTGACGCTCAAGTGATGGAGATGGAAGAATGGATGGGCTCCTGCGGATAAAAGGTGATCTTGATCCAACTTCTTGGGTCGAGGCAGAGATCAGGTTCATGGGTGGCTCGCCATCTCTCTCGTCAGGTAGAATCTCAAATCCATATGTCATTTTCCATAGGATCTCAAAAACCTCACCTGTGTAGAAACAGAGCTATTACTATTTTGCATCATCAACTTCAATTGTTTTATGGCCATAATCAATATCACATAAATACATCACAGTAACACAAAGTGAGCAGATGAATAACTTTTAACTGTACAGTTTTTCTCAGCATGGAATACTTTATCCTGTCTTTACATTTTATTTCATGAATTATTAGCCTTTTAATCCATGACATGTGATTATTAAGCATATTAATCAATTACAAATAATACGCATTTCCTTTTGAACTACAGATGTTTTTAACCATTTGTTTAACATTTTTCAACTTAACTATGAATAACAAAATCATGTATGCTATTAACACACATATTTCGAAACCGTAGGCTACACCAGTACACACACTGTGTTATGCTTGACTATTCATTGTTAATAACATCCATAACCAACTGTAATGGTGCAAATGTATACAGTACACTACTAACACAAATACAAACGGCAACGACCTTGAGGCAAAACAACTGTAGAACTTTAGAGTTACGAGTAAGTTAGTGTGGTATAGAGCAGAGGTTCTTAACCTTTTTGACCTTGGAGCCCAACTTTTCTAGTACAATGTGGCCCGGGGCCCATTCAGACATTAACATGTTTAATTGATCTTACTCTTGGTTTGATTTGTATTCAATAACTAGATCAAATCCACTTCCAATTAATAAGCTAAAAACGTATCAAATAAATTACATGATACAATGTGATCATCACAGAAACAATTATTTATCATGTGGATATAAATCTACACCTCCGTCAAGATGCCGAACAGGCTAACAATTCATGGGACAAATGTGCTACAAGAACATATTTGACAACAATTTTAAAGGCTCAAGTTACAGCAAAAAGGTTGGCCTCTCAAACAACTCATAAGAAAAATTTGAAATTTGACAAATAATATTTTGTGGTGATAAATACATTCAAAATAATAAAAGTTTCAAATTAAATAAATAAATGAATAAATATATAAAATAGAAATGAAGTGCAAATGAAACTATAGCTTATAATCACCAAGTTAAAAAAAAAATAGATAAACTGTAAATAAAATGAAATAAAGTGCAAATGAAACTGTATCTTATAATCTGCAAATAAATTTGACAATTGAACAACCACAGTCACAACAGAGACATTAGCACTGCCTTCATGTGTGTTCACGTGCTTTCGCTGGTCTCACGCGCAAACGCACACACGTCAGCGCATTGTACACAGAGGCAGTTAGAGCTACAGGCTACAATGAGGCTAAAAACAGAGTTCAAATGACGTTTTTCCAAACAACTTTTTATGTCGGGGCTTCAGGACACTTGGATCACTACGGACGAGCAGTATGGAGATATTTTATGGTTTCAATTCTGTGTTCTTGGACGTTTTAATCTGGGTCACCGTCAGCCATTAGGTGTGCAGTTGTGCTGCTACCCACTTCTTCCTCGGATTTCCGTAAGTGTTGTGAGGACTCTAAAACTTCACCAGAGCCTCCCTCGGCATATGGGTGAGTAGATAATGGCTGAATTTTCAATTTTGGGTGCACTATCCCTTTAACAGGTGCTGCTATATGCTTCAGTTTGTCAGTAGAGGATATGCTGAATCATCAGCCAGTACAAGCACAGACTCAGTAGATCCACATCCAGCCTCAGTCAGTACTAACAGACCCAGTAAAGTCGACTTCAACAAATACTATCACTATTAAAATGTTGAGGCTCAGTTTTATGTGTTACTACAAAATGCACCTTTTTGGGCAGTTTTTTTTAAATTAACATTTTATTTAAAGCCGCTACAAGGAACTTTTAACTGAATATGCAAAAGTCTCTCGTTTCTGATGATGTCTGTGTGTGACCTACAACAGCAAATGAGACAATCGGTGTGAAGATAAGCTATTTCTATAGTGTATATCCATACCTTTAGGAAACTGTCTCCGGGTCCGCCCCAGGTCACTTCCAGGACGAAACGATTTACGACACTCAGGGGGTACACGTCATCTTACCTAGCTGCTTACATTTATAGTGACTCTTATAAATAGTCGCTATTCCTCCTCCTCGACCCGACGTCCGCGGGGAGTTAAAATAGCAGCAATCATCGGGTAAAAGTTCTGTGAAAGCACTGGACTCACCAACAGTCAGCCACGTCTCAGTCACACAGAGAAAATCCAATCCTCAGGAAGTCAGGAAATCCTTCAGGATAAACGTTTTGTTCGCTAGCAATCTAGCATTTACCAGCCCAATCCTGGCAGGAGCCAGCGGGTCAATGGCGTTAGCTGTCCGGGGAGCCACACACAGAGGCCGCAGGTTGCGCAGATTCACCCCACGCCAGCGGGGACGAGGAGAGCAGGGGCCGCGGGGCTGGAACACCTCATCCGGGCCACGACAGGTACCAGCCAGGCGTTGACAGGGTCCAGCGAGTGCCGAGAAATAAAGAGGCGAGGCACCGCTCCATACTCAGTCCAAGAAGCCGTGGAAGTGCTCGCCAAACAGGCCTTCAGCCTTACCAGCCGACCGCTGCGTTTACCCCGGCGGCGGTGGCGCTTACGCCGGAGAGGTGGAGCTGGGGCGTGGCAGAGGTGAGCTGGGATCCCCGATAGGAGCAGTGGTAAAGTTTTCCCGTCTTGTTGTTTCATTCATCCCCAAAACAAACACATGCGCGAGCCAGGTAAGCGTCTTTACGACAATACGCGCCAGAGCTCATGGGAAATGTAGGCTTCATTCCAGCAAAACACTACCGCTTTTGTCCACAGGGTTGCCATACCGCTTTTGTCCACAGGGTTGCCAAAATCAACTCAAAATGAAAGTTCCTTGTAGGGGCTTTAAACAGTGCTCCTTTTGTCTTTCTTTCTCATTTGATCACTTTACCAGACCTCATACAGTATTACAAGATATTTTAAATATACTAAAAACTAATTTAGTGAAGGAGTAAGTGTCAGAGTGTGATCTGTGATGAGATGAACTACATGTTGTTGTGTTGGTTGTCTCTTAAGCTGTGACATGCTCTGACATACTTGCTGCATCTATGGCGCTGACACTATTTTCTCCAAGTACATTTTAGTCAGGTCAGAGTGAATCAAAATCGTGAGGGTACATGTGTAATCATGGTTCTCTGTGTGAAGAGGCTTCCCCTCCACCCAGAGATATATTGTATCTCTATTGGAGACCTGTACCCTTGGGTCAGGTGACGTGGATAATTTCTTTAAGACAGTCCACCTGTGGTCGTGGCTGACAGCCTATAAACCCCTGTCAACCACGCCCCAGTGATCTAGATCTGATGGCCTCTAGGTGGAGGGGAAGCCTCTTCACTCAGAGAACCAGGGTTACACATGTAACCTCACATTCTCTATCGTTCTAGGCTTCCCCTCCACCCAGAGATATATTGTATATCTATTGGAGATCTGTAAGACACACCGCGAGGGGACAGCAACTTCGAATGAGACGTCCCCGCCACCAAAGTGCTCTACAAAATACACGGTGTGCCCAATGAACTATACAAATGTACACTATATACACACCCCAGGCTAGCTGGTGCAGCAAGATGTTGTTGCCACAAGCCCTGGCGCCAGACGCCATCAAGGCTACACGGCCCCGCAAGACGCGGTGGGGAGGCCACTCAGGAGGCCACTCAGGCTGGCCTCACAAGGAAACAATATGTCACTACTGCTGGGCCAAGCCAAGCACTCGCTCACCGAACGATATGCCTGCAGCCACGTTGAACTGGTAGAATCTTGCAAATGTGGATGGGGCAGACCAGGTAGCTGCTGTGCAAATCTCATTGAGAGACGCACCGTGCCATGACGCCCAAGAAGTAGCCATGCCCCGGGTTGAATGTGCCTGCACCCTAGACAGGAAGGGCACCCCTGCCCCCAGATATGCCTGCTGGATAGTTCCCACAATCCAGTGAGAAAGACGAGCCTTGGACAGCCACTGACCCCCGATGTCTGGCCTAAAACAGACAAACAGCTGATCTGTCTGCCTATGGCACCGTGTCTGTTGCAAATACCCCCTGAGTGCCCTAACTGGGCACACAAGAGTGCCTACAATCACCTTCCTCTGTTGAGTCGGAGAAGAGAGACACTGCTAATACTGCTTGCCATGCTGCTGTAGCTCAGTCGTAACTGTAACTGATGCTGAGACTCTACTGACTGCGTGACTGGTAGACGGCAGTGGGTGGCGCAACAGGCCAAAACACAAATTCAAAACATAAACATGATTTGCGGACCGTAAATTTTAAAATGCGAATATTCTGGCTGTACTATTGTTGTCGGTGAGATCAGTTTGTTATATTAACATTATTCATTAGTCTCTGTGACATATTAGGATGATTTTACGACTATTTGCTTTAGATTTCTTACATATAGCTCTTTTAAGACCAGCTCCAAATCCCGGGGTGAGAGAGACGGCCTGGAACACAGGCCATCACGTCGCCTAGCACCCTTAAGGAACTGGGAAACCCGTTTGTCTGCCTCTTCAGGCAACTGGTAATGTCCCATCCGAGCTGCCTTAATCACCGCCACCATACCCCCAAGAGTCAAAGGCGACTTCCCGGCATCCAAAAGACCCTGAAGGAACTGCAGGATAAAAGGGGCTGAGCAAGTTACTGGGTCAAAATGTTGCCCCCCACACCAGGCTGCAAAGGCCCTCCACCTGTACGTGTAGAGCGATCTTGTAAATGGTGTATGAGCCTCCTGCAGCGTACGGACCACCGAAGGAGATAACCCCATAGCTAACAATGCAGACTCCTCAGGGGCCATGCCCACAACCAGAGCCCCTGGGGAAAGGGATGAACCAGAGTCCCCCAAGCCTGGGACAGCAGGTCCCGACGTACTGGGAGCTCCCACGGAGTCCCGTCCAGCAACGTCGGGATGTCCAAGAACCAGGTCATGTGTGGCCAATGTGGGGCCACCAGAATCAGCCTCAGTCCATCCATCCGTACCCTCTGCAGGAGGGATGGAAGAAGGACAAAGTGGGGAAAGGCATACAACAAGACGCTTGGCCATGGGTGAGCCAGAGCATCTGCTCCGAGGGGAGGATTGTTTCCCCCCAGGGAGAAGAAGAGAGCACAATGGGTTGACTCCTGTGATGCGAACAGGTCGATCTTTGCACGTCCGTAGCGGAGCCAAATCTCCATTACCACCTGAGGGTGTAGTCTCCACCCCCCTGGGTCCGGACCTCCTCTGGACAGCAGATCCGTAGCTCGGTTTTCCACCCCCGGCACATGGCACGCTCTCAGGGACAGAACCCTGGGGTGTCAACATTTTGATGTTGTAAGTGATCTGAGGACCACTCCAGTGACCGCTGACCCCACTCCCCCTGAACACTGCACCCCAGCCTGTCAGTGACGCATCTGTCGTCACCAATTGACGATTTGTCACTGGACTCAGCGACTTGGCAAGATTCCTGCTGTCCTCCCACCAACGGAAAGCCACCCGCAACTGCTTGGTTACAAGCACCGTGGTATCCAGGCGACTCCTGGGACCCAAACCCAGATCCAGGATGCATCTCTGCACTGGCTGCATGTGTAGGAGAGCCAAAGGGACTGCTTGAACTGAGGATGCCATCAGACCCAGAAGGCGGAGACACTGCCTCCATGTGACCCCGGCCCCCAGCCTGAATAGAGAGAGACCGGACCTGAGAGACAGCTGCCTCTCCTCTGTCAGGCAAAGTAGACCAGCCTGGGAATCTATAACTTGGCCCAGGAACTGTGTCTTTTGAGATGGCTCCAGACTGCTCTTCTCTAGGTTGAGACGCAGGCCAAGGTGCTGGATGTGGTCCAGGAGGATAGTCAGATGCGCCCGGCACTGAGCCTCTGAATATGCACACAGGAGCCAATCATCTAAATAATTCAATATTCATATCCCTTTCTGCCGTAGAGGCGCCAGAACCACCTGCATGCACCTTGTGAAGGCGCGCGGAGCCAGAGAGATACAGAACAGCAGGACTTGGAACTCGTATTCCCTGCCGTCGAACATAAAGCGGAGAAAACGCCAATGCCTGTTCCAGATTGGAATTTGAAAGTAGGCATTCTTCAGATCTATTTTTGTGAACCAGTCCCCTTTGTTGATGGACTGTCTCATCCGGGGAATCGTCAACATTTTGAAAGGCAGCCGCCTGTGATTTAGATCTCAGACCCCTGAGAGAAGACGGAGGCTTAGGCTTGCCTCCGCCTCTACCCACTTTGCCTCTGGCGGCTCCTCTGGCTGCACTGGCGCGACCACGGCGAGCATCCAGAGTAGCCCTTAGGTCCCCAGGCCCCCAGCTGATCCAAGTGCCTGTGTGGGGCCCTCGACCCTTTTACCCCCAGACTGACCAGACCACCTGGGCTTGGCCTTGGGGGTCAGTACACTGGAGACCTCCTTAGCACAACGGCGGGCCTCCTGTGCCTGTTGTAAAAGGGTAGTGGCACCAGGCCCAAACATGGCCGTCGGTACGACCAGCAACTTCAGAAGGGCCCCTTTGTCCTCTGCCTGCTACTTAGATCTGGACAAATACAGCTGGTGCCTGGAAACCCAGAATGACGACATGCCCTTCCCGGCAGTCAGTATCTGCTCTTTCATCAGTGATGACAACATAGATGAAACGAGCTGTATCTCAGAAATAAGACGGGCATCAGCCCCAGTGCTCAGCTGACGTACCAACTTCTGCTGGTACAGCGCTAAGACGGACCCGGTATTCGCCAGTTGAGTCTGAACTGCCATAGACCTGTGCAGTCTGGCCAGTGAGGCATCCAGCATTTTGCTGTCCCCTGACGGAGTAGCTGGCCCTAACACGGAGCTGGCTGTAAATAAGAGGGCAGAAACTGACTGACTGGCCTAGCTGAGGCAAAGAACCACAGCCCACCTTCTCCTTATCCTGCATGGCTGACATCTGTCTGGTGGTAGCAGTAAAGGAAAGCTTTGCCGTGGGATTCTCAAATTCCTTGTGCATCAAGTCTCCCACATCTGGCAGAAGAGGCACTGCAAAAGGCACCGCCGTATCAGGGAAATCATCATCCTCATCAAAGCGTGAGGGGGAGGAGCTTGACCTAATACTGGTCTGAGCTCCAGAGCCTGAGAAGCCCTCTCAATCAAGCTTCTGAATTGCTGGCGCTTATTTTTTTTGGTCTCACTCTCCTCAATCATCCCCTCAGCATCTGCATCATCCGATAGCCCTAATACATCAACTTTCTCCTCCACATCCTCCTGGTCATCAGCTCTGATTCTGTCACCAGGCAAGAAGGACCTGGGAGGGGACTTAGGGCGGGAATCTACAAAGGAGCTGCCTCCAAAATCCCCCATCTTGAGGCGCTTAGACTGCTAGGGCACTGCAGATGGTTTAAACTCTCTTTGCCACCTATGCTTCGCCCTAAACATGCAAAGCCGAGCCTCTAAGGATCATGCTGGCAGAACAGAACAATCCATACAGAAGGATGGATTGTCAACTGCCACAACAGCATGTTCCTCCCCCAAACAATGCACACACACATCATGCCCATCCTCAATGGGCAACTGAACCCCACACACCACACAAAACGATAACCCCGCCCTCGCGGGATCACCACGCGGAATTTTTTGACAACACGGAAGCTGGCTCTCCCAGCACGCCTGCTGCCAAACTTTTACTGGCAAAACTGTGGGATTGTGGAATGTATTGTGTGTGAATGGTGCAACGTACAAACAAAGGGACAGGCAGCAACCTTAATAACACACAAACTCCTTCTCAACGCCCTCGTGGACAAAGAAGAGAGTTCTGTGTCGATAACGTGACGAAAATCCCCGCATGGGGACAAAACGCTCGACACTGGATCTGACAGAAGCCCTGCGCTATCAACAAACTCACGGATCCTTCTCCCTTCGCCCAAACAGCCCACCGTGAGAGGCAATCACCCTCCCTCAAACCCTGTGGGGTAAGCGGCACAGACTGTGTTATTTGTTAGCCTTGCTAAACGAAAGTTTTCTTTTTGTATAAAGATAGAAGATAGAATTGTCTCAAAGAAGCACAGCGACAAACGCCACGCTGCTCCAAGTGGAATCAGAAAAATCACTGGGGCGTGGTTGACAGGGGTTTATATAGGCTGTCAGCCACAACCACAGGTGGATTGTCTTAAAGAAATTATCCACGTCACCTGACCCAAGGGTTTAGGTCTCCAATAGAGATATATACAATATATCTCTGGGTGGAGGGGAAGCCTAGAATGATAGAGAACTTCTAGTATACATTTAATTTTTGTAAAGAACTTTGTTCTGGTGTCTTTATATGAGCCACAGATAGGAAGAAATGTTTCTCTGTCTCCACCTGTCTCTGAGGACAGAGCTGACACAGACTGTCTTCTCTAGGCAGTGGCAGTGTCAGTCTCTATGGCCAGGCTGTGATCCCTGAGTCTGTACATACTCAGTATGTTATCATTTTCTGATCTATCTATCCTTTGAAACACTTAAAGACGTACAAACAGTAGCTCAGACATTTGATTTTTGTTTTTTAGTATATGCTTAAACTTGAGCTGTCTTTTTGTTCAGAACCACAGAATTTCCTGAACTTTCTGTTGATGAAAAAAGACTCTATGACAAAGGATCGATCTTGCAGCCTTTGGCGGCTATTTTATTGTAGACACAGCTTACAACTTCACACACTGCACAATGTGACAGCCCCTGAAAGCAGTTTACCAAACACTCTTATACCATTCCTCAGATAAGCCTCACACCTAACATTCCATGTGTGTGAAGGAGTGATTTCCTGTTGTTTCCAGAGCTCGCTCATATATTTACCTCACTTTTTTTTTGTTACATATATATATATATATATATATATATACATACATATATATATATATGTATATATATACTTTATTCATTCAATTTTTTCACTCTTTTTGTCATTAACACACAGGTCCGAAAGACACACATGCACAAACAGGACCTATACATGCACAAAGTCAGAGTGAGGGGGCTGCCTTGGTCAGGCGCCCCGAGCGGTTGGGGGGGTTCGGTGCCTTGCCAACCCAAGTCCCTATGGACTGAGCTATTGCCGCCCCACTTGGCGTTCTACCATCCTGTTGTTCTGTTGTTGATCTGCGTTTGTGAAAACTGTCCTGTAATATTGCTGTTATCTTGCTATGATAAATGTATAACGGAAGAGTGACAATACCTTATTAACTATGCTAATGTATAATCAGGAATTTCATTTAACTATAACAGCCTACACAAGGCAGGGTTACACAAGATAAGGGTTCACACCGTGTAAGAGTGAAAAACCTGTTGGCTGCTAACAAGAGAACTCTCTTACCGCCCCTCCCGCTGGTGTCCTTCAACGTGAACCCATCAGTATTACATACAGTGATTTTACTGATACATAGAATCATCAATAGGTAATTAAACAAGGATACAAATGTGAATTAACTAAAATGAACAGTAAGTTGGCAAATCATGCCATGTGATAGAACACATGTAATGCAATACTGTGATGTGACAAGGTGTGTGCCATCTGCCATAAGTCCCCGACTCCTTGGAGTCATCCCTTATTATCCTTTCTTTGAATCCATCATCATCATCATCATCATCATAATCATCTACTTCTCCTGCATCCAGAGGATCATCAGAATCATCCATGTAGGCAGGGATGAGGAAATCTGGATATCTCTCCCCATTCTCTGCCTCCTTCTTCTGATTGCGGTGGATTTGCGCAGTTTGTCGGGGTGTCATCACGTTCAACATGTGAGCCTGTTGAAGACCAGTCACAAGAGTCTGTTCGTCCAGCGCCCTCTGGCACTGCCTCCTCAGCATGGGGATACTGGCGTCCCAGTATGAGAGACCATAAAAGGAGGAAGATGAAGTGAGAGACACGTCTCTCACTTCAGCCAAGGGGCAGCATGACGGCCAACGCAGTGACCAGCCGGATCAGGAAACTTGTGGCGTATCAGTAGTACAACACAGGACGGGATGGACGTCTGAATGGAAAGAATTGGACACTATTAGTGTTTATATTTATATATCTATCTATTGTATATTATTTAGTACGTTTTTTTGTAGCTTTTGTTTTTTTTCATTTGCTAAAAATTAAGTTCTTTTAACAAAAGACTTATTTGTCATTTCTTTATAAGTGAGTTTTTTTGGTATAATGAAACCTTAGTGTTCAGAATTGAGTTTACACAGTTGTATCTCATTAGATGTCATAAAAACTCACTCTTCTTCAGTTCTGTACCCTAGGGGTCCATCATCATACCTGTAAATGTTGTGGATGTTCTGTGGGGTGCACAGATTCAAACAGTCAGGCTCCAGGCCTGGATGGTGTATCAAACATGGAGGATGAACTGGAACCTGGTTCATTACCCCAAAACTAATAGGTAGAAATGACACAAGGCATACTGTTTAATAAGTAAGCAAAGAGACTCAGGAGACAACATCACTGCATAAAACAAATACTGATCTAGGAAGCAACATGTGTTTTGCTATGAAACTTTGATTTCATATACGTATATGCTGTGGAGAAATACCAGTTATTTCTATTTGTTTTTCTATAATGCAGAAATCTGTCATCTCAATCTGCTGTGGTAAAATTGATGAATTCACGGGTTAAAACTGTGGTTTTAACGGGGAATGTGTTAGAAGCAGAATTTATACTTTGGAATTATTACCCAACACAATCTACATTAGTCTGATCTTAGATAAGCCTGCTTAGATAAAAAGGAGTTATTCTTTACACCATGTCATATTCCTTTAGGTAACATCATTAGAAATCACTCTATAAATTTCCATTGTTATGCGGATGATACACAGTTGTATTTATCGATGAAGCCAGAAGAAAGTAATCAATTAACTAAACTCCATAACTGCCTTAAAGACATAAAAACCTGGATGAGCACCAATTTCCTGATGTTAAATTCAGACAAAACTGAAGTTATTGTTCTTGGCCCCAAGCAACTCAGAGACTCTTTATCTGAT
>NC_065511.1:21547008-21550195 GCF_006386435.1 Epinephelus moara | reverse complement strand
CCTCCTCAGCTGCTCTTCCTGAGGTTTCTACCGTTTTTTTCCCCCGTTAAAGGGTTTTTTTTGGGGAGTTTTTCCTTATCCGCTGTGAGGGTCCAAAGGACAGAGGGATGTTGTATGCTGTAAAGCCCTGTGAGGCAAATTGTGATTTGTGATATTGGGCTTTATAAATAAAATTGATTGATTGATTGAATTGATTGATATAACAGCTGAGTGCTGCTGTTGGTGTTTCCACGTTATGTAGCAACTGACTATATTGTTAAAAACCTTTTGTACTCTGCAGTAGGCGTTTTTAACTTCAGTCAGTCAGAGGACAGGCGCACAGTTGTTCCCATAATATCAGATAAGTTACAGTTATCATGTTACAGCTGAAATATAAGACGACTACAAAATAAAAACTTACCACTGAGGAGAAACGTCCAGCTCCAGTTTTTATTTTGAAAGTGCTTCTTAGTCTATCGGCTCATGTTTCTTCCCTCAAATTGATGAAGGCGAAAGGCTGCCAATCAGTACGTTTACATGGACAGTTTAATTCCACTTTCATTCGGAATGAAAGTGGTCTTGTAAACGGTCATTCCGATTGAAAATTAAATCTCATTAATGGGGTGGTTTATTCCGTTTCTCATTCCGAATGAAAGAATTTTGTGTGCATGTAAACGCTCGTTCCTCTTTAAGTTCATTCCGGGCTTTCTGCGCATGCTCGTTTCCTTGCCCTTCTGGCGCAATGACGTATATAGCGCGCATAGCAACGGGCTGAGATAGAGCAGTCGGACTCGTTGCACTCACCGGTTTCCATACGTCAAAGCACAGTCTTCTATCTCCCTTCTTCGACCCTCCACCTCTCTTCTCCTCCTCAACAGACGAAGCATTAGCAGAACAAGGTTGTTGTCTTACTGCTGCTTCAAGAATATAAGCAAAACACGCCCGAAAAAGGCACTGAGAACGGCGTCGTCAAGCATCTTGTTATCCGGAGCGAGGACTACAGTGTTTTCTTCTGGTAAACGTAAGCACGTAACATCCGCCCTGCCCCCTATCCAATCAGAAACCTTCCCTGCCCTAAACCTTGAACAGACCCGAATAAAGGTGATTAAACTGATCTCCCTTGTAAACCCTCATTCGGAATGAATATTTCCCATGTAAACTACCTGGAAAAACTTTAATTCCGAATGATTTCATTCAGATTTATTTCATTCTGAATGAGAAGCCATCATGTAACCGTACCCAGTGTTAGTTTAGCCTCTGTTGTGAAGAGGTGAAGTCAAATAAGGTTAAGGGCTGTGACGTTGCTGATACGTGCTCCCAGCATTGCACCAATCACAACAGACTGAGCGAGCTGACCAATCAGAGCAGACTGGGCTGCTGGGGAGGCGGGACATGAGCCCAAACACAGTGGGTCTCATTCATGAAAAGTGAGTAAATCTGTGTGTAGATTTGCACATAAAAGCCTACTCTGCTAAAAACCTACTCCGGATTCAGGAACGCCGCGGGAATCTCAGATTTGATCGTAAACACGTGTGTATGATCATGAATGCCAATCCATCGTAAAGTGACAGCGCGCTCCCGGTAATCAGCAATTAGCATAAATCCCCGCCCATGAATAGCCAATGACCACCATATAAGGAGGTGTAGGTGCATCCTGTCGACCTGTCAGTCATGGCCCAAAGAATAGTAATGTAATTAATGTTGTCTCCGTGGTACAAAGAACCATGTCAGAGGTGAAGAGTAAATGGTTTGATATGAAACTGGAGGCAAAGAAACGCATAAGCACACACACACACAAAAAATACAGCGGTCACCAAACAAACAGAAGATTCATTTGTGGGGTTTTGAATGAAGTGGGAACAGGAAACCAGAGATGTTTTGTGCGTAATGGATAAACTCTAAATCAGTGATGGCTGTCGGAATGTAGAGCTATTTAACATTTATTTTAACAAATGATACGGATAACATATAACCTACAGCAGTTTTTATGCATCGTCTTCAAATTATTTGAATCTTAATAGCCTAAAACTCTGTTTTATACAACGTAAATTAAACATTTTTCAGATCAGATTTATTCATTCAAATGATCAAAAAGCCACAAAAAACAAAAAAGCGTTGTCTCAAATAATTCTTTCAGCTGGTGCGTGCTCCTTCGTGGCTCCACCACCTGCTGCTCCTGCTGCCCCTGCATGCTGAACCCAGGCACCGAGGCCGAAGAGGCTGTGATCCGGCTGTCGTCCTTACAGATATTTTTATTATCATCATTCAACATGTAGAAAGAATGTGTAATCTCTTGAGTCGATTTACATAGATAATTCACAATCATGAACCTAATCTGGATCTTAAACCTGCTAATTGCCAATTAATTTAACTAAATGTGTTATATTTTTAATATTTTGTCATGTTTAGATTACGTGTTTCAAAGGCATCTGTGTATTGTGTACATAACAGAGCGCAATATGAATTAAAATTATAATTTCCCATAGTGACAAGCAATTTTTATGTGCCTTACTAAATTTAAACAAGCACTACGAGTGGTCAGGAGCAGGAGTAGATTTTGTTAGTAGCTACGAAAAGATCGGAGCTACTAAAATATTGATGAACGCGGACATGCACATAAATTTCCGTCTGCAAACAATTTACACACAAATTCCTTCTGCTCACGTTTCATGAATGAGACCCAGTGTTTCAGTCAGAGGTGCTGCAGCAGTCAACAGTACAAGACATATAATGTGTGTTTTGAACATTAAAGCAGCTGTGCGGAACTTTTTATCATTAATAAAACTGCCCCTAGTTCGTATCACCCCCCCCTTGAAGATCCGCGTATTTATTTGAACAAAACATCGACAAAAAAAACCTTTCTCTATATGGCTATTTAGCGTAGCCTCACTCGGGTCGGACACACAGCGGAAGTCAGAAAACCAGAATACGGCACCCAAGGCGGAAGTGATTCTGCTCGCTCGCAGCAGCCGCAGCGATTAAACCACAGAAGAAGGAGCCGTGTTTACAGTGTTCTTCGAGTAAGCAGTACGCAAGGGGCATTGCTGAACACATAACACCTAACAGTTTTACCAGAGATGTATCTATGAGGACTTGGTTGTACTTTTGATGTCATGGCGGATAACGAAGGAGCATCATGTAAAATTATCTGTGACTGTGACCATGAACACAAACATACAGCAGGCAGTTGTCCTCAGTTTTTGAGAAA
>NC_065511.1:21531694-21546998 GCF_006386435.1 Epinephelus moara | reverse complement strand
GTTAGTAGCGTTAGCTTTGCAAGCGAAGGCTGCAGGTAACAGCTTTGCTGTGTTAGGATTATGTTATGTCTTCACTGTGTATCTTCACATAAAAGAATACTCCAACGATTTGGGAGGTATGCCCTTTCTCTATCATTTTCATATTGAGACAACATGATCGATATCTTTTTTTCTCTATCATTTTCATATTGAGACAACATGATCGATATCTTTTTTGTGTCTGTACGTTTAGTTCAGCGTTTAGCATGGCGCTTATAGGGGGTCAGCACGTCCTGCGCTGTGATCCGCGGAGGGATACACCGGTGAGCAGGCACAGGCACAGACATAGCCTGTAAACAAAACTCAGCTGTTTATTTAGCCTAGCGATATCTCCGGATTTTAGGAGCTGCAATGGACGACTTTGAACGCGATTTTGAAGCGTTTCTTGTAGCGGACACAGATCCAGAGCCATACCTGTTTGAGCCGGTGTACACAGATGAGGAACTCCATGTGTTGCATGCTGAGCAGGCGAGAAGAAAGGCTGAATCCTCCACTCCCTCGGTGCTACCATCGTTGGGGAGATATATCATCAGGAGGAAAACCGCTGCAGAGAGTGCATCACAAGGAATGAAAACTTTGCAGCAATCACTAATCCTGGCGTGATTGAAACTTTTTTCATGTTCCTAAGATGAACTGGGCACCCAGGCCTGCAGGAGCTGATGGACAGCTTTCAGTCGGGTGAGTAATATCGTCCGTGTCGTCTCTTTGTTTGCTTTTACCGAGTAACCTAGCGTACCTGTCCCAGAGCAGCTGTTGCTCACCAGTGTATCCCTCCGCGCAAAATGCACTGACCCCCTACAAGTGCCATGCTAACCGCTGTCTCAGTATGAAAATGATAGAAAAAGGGCATAACTCCCAAATCATCGGAGTATTCTTTTCACATAATAATGCAGACTCAGCAGATGACTTGTTAACTGTTTATTCCTCCTTACACCGAACGTACACGGCTGCTTCTCATTGTTTCCAGTAGCACAACAACGGTTACTACATTACCCAGAATAACTTGAGGCTCACACTACTACCGTAGCTGTAGTAGCTCAAAATACACAACAGATTACATTAGATCAGAACAGAAACACGACAGGAGAATTTACTGAGTAATTTTGCTGTTTCCACTAATTACTTGGACTGACCTGACGTTAGTTAATCCTCTCGCTCTCCAAAACAAATGCATGCGGTAATTGCCGGCTGCAGTTGGAATTTTACGACACCAGGCTGTGGGTGTCATACCGCTTCGACAAAGGGGCGCTATAATCAACGAAAATGAAAAGTTCCGCACAGCTGCTTTAAAGCACATAAATTTATTCCATTAGACCCCAATATTACATATTCATATCAATATGACCCTGAAAAAAGCATAATAGGTCTCCTTTAAATAGCTTGAGTACCCATTCACCAATGAAGCCATAGGATGAATCTGAATTGATTTATGTATCGGCAATATGAAAAAGGAATTACAGACACATTCTATTTTCCTTTAATTCTTATTTTTCAGCGTAATTCTACAGTGTTCATTTTACGCATTCTAGGTTTGTGGAATCCTTTTCAAGATGTCTGGATTCAGCCATTTTCTCCTGAGCTTCTGTATTCTAGGTAACGCATTTTGCTTCTATTCAGTTTTTACATTTTACATTTTTTACATTTTTAATTTTCCTAATGCACACTGGTGCTCTTGCAGGATACATTTTCTGCAGTTCCAGGGCTTGGCAAGTAAAGATGCCAAGCAACATCCAAGGATTGGCGGGTTCCTGCCTTGTCATCCCTTGCACCTTTGACTACTATAAGAATCCACCTCGAAGACCAGATCGTGTGGTTTGGTACCAGTATGTGAACCACGGATATCCTCTAGTTTGTGACAGCTGGTACCCAAATGATGTAATTGACATATTTAGAAGAAAAACACGAGCGTTGACATCTGGTTATGAGAAGAAATGCAGTCTTGAAATCTACCCAGTGAGATCGTCTCACCACAGACAGAGGATTTACCCCTGGGTAGATCCAGAGAATATTGGGAAATACACCCATGCATTCTACGACAAAACTGTAACAATTGAAGTACTAGGTAAGTTCTCATGGTGAGGTGAGAAAAAGATACACTTCAAGATAGATGTGTATTCATTAACATCAATAATTCTTCACATTTCCTTTGTAAAGACAGGGCTGAGGCACCATATATTACGATCTCTGGAAACATGAAGGTTGGACAAACCGTGACAGTGCAATGCACTGTTCGTCACACCTGTCCCACTTACCCACCAACACTGAGACTCAACATCCCACTGCTTAACCCCAGTCTAAGTCATAGCACCATAAGTGATGGGACATCCAAAACCACCCTGACGAGCACAATGTTCATAGAAAGAGACCACCAAACTGTGGAGTGCTCTGTCCAACACAAGGGCGGTATCACCGCAAAAGCCTTTAAAGCTTTGAATGCAGAATGTAAGTGATGAATTTGCGAAACTATCACCAGTTTTCTTTTATGCTGACGCTTAAAAAATATTAACATTTACCATTTGTACCTCAGGCTCCTTTTCACCGTTGACTATCAGCCAGACATCATACGAATTTCTTGAGGGACAGGCGAGCAAAGTAACCTGCACTGCCTTATACACATGCCCAAAACATGTACCAATTCTCACATGGAACTATGCTAGTATGCCAGCCTCCAGTGAAACCAGGCAGAGTGGAAGTGCCGAGTGGAAGACTGTCTCCACACTGACATTCACAGCATCAGGTAACGACCACGGACGATCTCTGACTTGCTACGCACAATTCTCTGGGGGACAGAGGCAGGAAATGAGCACCACCCTACGGGTAACGAGTGAGTAGAAATCATAATAAGTACTTTCTACCTTTCCACATTTGTACTTTACAAACAGAAATTACATGTTTTGTATTTTGATATGTAGGCTTCTGGAAATGAGATACAGTACAGCCAACAGTAAGTAGGCTGTTATCAGCGATGGTCATTTACCAGAAAACTTCTGCTTCCTTGCAATCTCCCTCAAGCCAGCTGCCACCTTTTTTAGGTTTTTGCAGTTTAATGAGGAGATATTGTATAGACAACTTCTCATTTCAACATCACAAATCAGCTGCTCCTCCTCCATTGCAGAGCTTTTAAAGCCAGTGAATAAATAGAAACACAGCACCCGACAGAAGTTCAGCTCAGAGGGGCAGCACTGCTTCACCTGTAGCCAGTTAGGACATTTCAATAAATTACATTGCAGTCAAACTGTAAGCCACTTGCACTGTGTTTAGTTAGGACATGGTGTTAGAGGAAATTAATTTAAAACAATAAAGTAATCTCTTTGAGGAATCTATTGTTTGTTTGTTTGTTGTTAAATGTTGAATAATCTTATACTTTGTATTTTCTTGTATTTTACTCTGTAAGGCGACCTTGAGTGTCATGAAAGGCACCCAGAAATAAAATGTATTATTATTATCATTATTATTATTATTATCATTATTATTATTATTTTAGAAGACAGTAAATGTAATCAGAGAAAGCTTTGTGACTTTGACTGAACTGTTTCCTCTTTTTACAGGAAACATGCTTTCTCGTGGCTGGTCCTTCACCACCCCCAGCAGCATCACAGGCATGAGAGGCTCATGTGTCATCATTCCTTGCACGTTCACCTACCGTGTCCCTCCGCCTTCTCACCTCAGAGTCATATGGTACTTGTTCCAGAGCAACGGATACTCACCTGTGTTTGGTGAAGGACAGAGTGTTATTAGTAAGTTTAATGGGATAACCAGCTTGATTGGATCTGTGAGTGAGAGGAATTGTAGTCTAAAGATTGAGAGGCTGGAGATGTCACACAACCAGGACAGACTTTACCCATGGATAGAAAAAGACTCTATCACCTCCTCCCACAACTTGAGCCACGCACTTTTAAACAAAACCTCTCAACTTATTGTTTCAGGTGAGTATTTTTCTTTTTAATCAATTGAAATGCAGTTCTCCATATTACAATATTGCTTTGATCTTACAGAGCGTGCACAGGAGCCTCAGCTGAACATCATTGGTATCCCCAGGGTGGGAGAGGAGAGCACAGTCTCCTGCAATGTCCGTCATTCATGTATCTCTGATCCCCCAACCCTGATCCTAAGTGGTGTACCTGGAAACGAAGTCATTAGCGACACTCTGGTATCTGATGGGATTTGGGAAAGGAAAGTAGAGCTAACTTGGGCTGTGAAAGAGGAAGACCAAAGTGTGAAGTGTACTGTCAGCTACAGAGGTGGTCAGAGAGCCACAAGTGAGCTCAAGCTGAATGTTGAATGTGAGTACAATGACACGGTGTGTTATTTGAGTTCATATAGAAATGCCCCTGTTTATATTCAAGCCTCGCTGTTACGTTTCTGCTCAGGTCCATATGACAACATCGCAATGACTGAGCGTCCAGGCGAGGTGACGGAGGGTGTGGCAAAGAGTGTCATTTGTTCTGTTTCCTACAAGTGCAAGAAAAATCAACCAACCATCATGTGGAACTATGAAGACATGAGGATTAAAACAAGAACCAAACAGAACTCAAGCACCACCTTTATCACAGTGTCAAATCTCACCTTTATTGGTTCTCTTGAGGATCACGGTAAAACTTTGACCTGCACTGCTCAGTTTGTTACTGGGGAGACCTCAGACTCTGAAATCCTTCATATAAAACGTAAGTTCCTACATGTCATATAGAGCGATCACTTAAAGGTCCAGTGTTCAGGATTTAGGTGGATATATTGACAGAAGTGGACAATAATATTTATACCTATGTTTCCTTCAGTGTATAATCACCTGAAACTAAGCATTGTTTTATTTATGTTAACCATGGAGTCTGCCATGTTGTTCACCCTGAACGGACAAATCAAACATGAGCTCTAAATAAGGCTATTCACACATGGCACTTGGGAGAAGTTGTAGTTGATTGCAATCTGCACCCTCACCACTAGATGCCACTAAATCCTTCACACTTGACTTTTAAAGGATTATTCAAGAAATCTGGAGTGATGTGTATTGGCTTTCTAACAGAGTCAGATGAGAAGATTAAAACCAATCTATGACTGCAGCCAGTAGCCAGTGAGCTTATTTTAGCATTAAGATTGGAGACATGGGGAAAAGCCTTGCCTGGCTCCGTCTATAGGTTACAAAATCTGCCTTCCCGCAACTCTGCAGTTTACTTGTTAACATGTCATGTCTAGTTTGTTAAATCTGAGCAAAAACAGAAGTAAAAAATTACTATTTTACGGGGGTAATGTGCTGGACTCCTTCTAGCCTTCAGTTTCTGCTGGTTGCTTAGCAGCTGCTCAGAGCCCACAAAAAGTTCGGCACTAGTAAAATGGTGAATTGTTGTTTTTGAACTTTGGTTTATATGGATTAAAAAGCAGGATACAACATGTTATCTAGCGAGCTTTAGATGTGCTGCTAGCTGTTTCCCTGTTTCCAGTCTTTATGCTAAGCTAAGCTAACTGGCTGCAGCCTTACATTTAACCAACAGATAAGAGATTGGTGGTAATATTTTCATTTAACTCTCTGCCAGAAAGCAAATACGAATAATTTCAAACTTTTGTACTAATGATGAGACAACATTTGAAAATGATTTATTTTTTAATCGCTTGTTCTCATGTTTTTTTTCCAGCATATGTGAGGGATCCATTTGAAAATGACAGTGGGTGTACTTCTTCTCTCAAAACTCATCTTGCTGCCATATTATGTCACACATGTGACTGATTTCTACAGGCATCCCATCATGGCTTTTTTCTCTCTTTACAGCGCTCCACGATCTGGTTGCTGACGTCCCTTTCAGATTCACCGCCCTGACCCACTCCTGTGTGGTGATTCCCTGCAGCTTCCCATTCCAGGAGGATATACCTGTCACACGTGGCATCTGGTCCAAAAAAAATGGGGATGTCATCTACCATAATGCCCCGTCCTATGTGGTTGACCATTTCAAGGGCCGCACCAGGATATTAGGGGATCTGAATGGGGGAAACTGCTCATTGGAGATTGATGACATCAAGCCCTTTGATAATGGGCCCTTCTGTTTCCACGCAGAGAGAGGAAATGACAGAGTCAGATACAACAATAGCTGCGTATTTGTTGTTATGAAAGGTCTGGATTAAAACTGATCCTTTATTTTTTTTTTGTGCCAGTGCCAAGCTATTTATCTGTTGGCTTCCTAGTTGACAAAAGTACTCTACTTTATGCTTCACTTGCTCAGCGTCCCCAGCAAAACCAGTGATGACCTCAGTTCCACCAGAAGTTGATGCTGGCTCAACAGTTACTGTCTCGTGTTCTGTGACACACACATGTCCATCACATCCTCCGGTGTTCTCATGGAGTGTCCCTAGCCTCACCAACAAGGTCACACAAACCTGGACGCCAGAGGGCATCTGGGAGACGACCTCCACCATCACTTTCAGGGCTGCTGGAGGAGACGAAGTCAAAAGCCTAACCTGCACAGCCAAATCCTGGCTCGGCAAGACACAAGCCAGCACAGTCCAGCTGACTGTGAAGGGTTAGAGCAACAACATTCATCTGCTCTGTTTATATCTTGCAGTACCATCATACATTGAGTTGTGTATTTCCCTTAATACATTTGAATGTGCCTTAAATGTTCCTATCAACAGGATCAAGCATTTATCCAGCAGCCATTGCTGTGCCAGTCCTGATTGTAATCATCCTAGCTGCAGTGTTTGGAGTGGTCCTCTGTAAGAGACGGTAAATACATGTCAGTTCAAAATGTGCCAATCCTGGAGATGGGTGATATCAATACTATTAATATTATCAGTTGTTCTTTGTGTGTTAGATGTAAAAGTCAGCATTAACTAGTTCAGAAACCTGAATGCATAATGATGACGTCATTGTAACGAGATTTCAGTAAGAACGCTTATATCCAAGGCTAATGAGAGCTGAGACATGGCCTATGACCCCTGTGGGAGCAACAGGGTATGACACATGTGCATTGTAATTGGAGCTGCAATGTTGGAGGCTTAACAGCAGATGGTGCTAGAAATAAAGGCACTCTCTTTGATGTGCTCAGCCTGATGGAACATTTTGGGTGCACTTTCAGATTAATGCACGATCCATGTTCCTCATATCTTTTTTTTTTGTATAGTAATTATTCCAGCCCAAGGCTGACTGCGGATGCCTCAGTGAAACAAATAAATCACCCCCATTTTCTATGATAGTGTGTCAACTGTTTTGAAAAAGATGAGGCACACACTCAAAGACTCAATGCAAAAATGTTTTCTTTTATTCAAGTACCAACGTTTCGACTAGACCGCCTTCATCAGGGTATTACAAGACACTGAGCTACCAAACATTTTATAAGACACAGCTCTATGATGAGAGGGAGTGTCTTCAATTACAGGCACATGCCATGGGAGGAGCCGACAATCAACACAAATTGCCACACAGATCAAACACGAAAAAAGGCACAAAATGATCAAAGCTCAATTTCCATTCAAGTATAATCTTAAAGACTAAAAAAGACAAAATATAGACAATTCGAAAGTACAATTCAAAAACACTTACCTTCTTTTCAGTTATCAAAAAGTAGTAGACAATAAAAAGTATCATTATCTTAAATACAGCCAGATCAGGAAAAGGATAATGCATTTAAACACCACTTAGTGGAAAGTGGGAAAAGAGCAGAATACCCCTTTTTCTTGAAAAATGTATTCCTATAGGAGGGGGAGACTGCAAAAACAATTGTTAGGACTTTGAAATAAGACATCTAAATATATGAAACATAATTGTAAAGGATTAAGTACATAAATATTAAATTTTGAATACAATTTTAGAAAAATAATTTTTAGGAAAAAATTAAATTTGGAAAAAATCTACTTACAATAGTAACGGTAGATAATTGAAATAGAAAAAAAGTTAAATTTTAGGAATTTTGGAAAAATGTTTAAGGATTTAGAACAATCTACATAAAAGGAAGTTAAGGACATAGGACAATCTAGAGTCAAAGAAAACGTTTAAGGTCAAACTCAACATTAAGGCCACTGGGAGCAAGAGTATTTAAAGTATAGATCTATACTTTAAATACAGATGTCCTTAACGTCCTTTTATGTAGATTGTTCTAAATCCTTAAACATTTTTCCAAAATCACTGAGGACGTGCACCCTGTGCTTCCACCAAAAACAAAGTAAATCTGTCTCAATTCAAACTTTCACAGGAGATCACTATGGGATAGATTATCCAGGTAAGTATTACTAAAAATGTACTCAGGATCATTTTCTTGTTAGTCTAATATCATGATGAGCTGTAACATGATTTACTAAAACTTTCTCTTCACTGAAATGTCCAGGAGAAACCCTGAAAACAGGGAGAGACCTCCAAGGCCAGAAAAACAGTCAGCAGACTGGTTGTTTTACAAACAGGACAAATACAGTAAACCTATACTGACAAGTACTAACGCTGTGCTTTCCTTACAGGGGGTCCATCTGGAACCGAATCTCCCGGTAAGAATACCCAAAAGTTACCTTTCACTTTTAATCCTGAGATGAAGGGCCTCATGTTCAGTAGCGGAGGGGGGGCAAAATTGGAGTGAAGGTAATATGAAAAGCAAAAGCCATACAACATTTGCAAATTTGCACATACTGTATTCTGTCATTGTTGTTATTTATTATCGTTTGCTGACAAAGTTGTTTATTTGTGTTGATTTGCCATTAGCTCTTCTCTTGTTAGTAATAAATACAAAATGGAACCTTGCCTCAGGCACTGAATATGCTAGGTCCAGCACTGCTCATGTTTGCATTTCTTCCCTTTTCAGCAGAGCAGAGGATGGTCGTATTGGGTGGAAAGGTGACAATGAAACCAGGTAGGTGATTTTCTTTTTAGACTTTAACCATTCTCACTCTTCAAGTTTCTAACAATTTAATATTTAATTAATGCTATTCTTACAGGAGGTCATTCTGGAGCAGATTTTCAAGGTGCCAATTTGAACCTTTTGTTATATTAATCAATTATATCACTGGAAAAATACCTGTTTTTATGAATATAAATAAAATATGTATCACCCTTGCAGAGGCCAAGGCAACACTGCGGACCTCAATGTTGGCTATGTGTAAGTGTTAATCAATGCTTCACTACTGCATCACACGACCCTAATAGTAAGCACAGCCTAAAACTGATACTGTGTGATTTCCTCCTCCTCTCGTAGAAACAACACCACCACTGTAAACTGACACTCAAATCTCCAAGCCACGCTGCCCATCCCCAAAGCAGTGAGTTTTACTAACACAGCTGTTCCCTGCTCTTTAAAATCACACACCATTGTGTATCTTTTAGCTGTACATTAATTATACATTTCTTTTTATGTTTCTGTTTGACATAGTACTCGGACACCTCCTCCTGACAGGCCTGAGGTCAGTAGTGATGTGGTGGTAATGTTCAAATCAGATGTAAATAAAAGATTTGCCTGCTGTGCTTTGTTTGTTTGTTTGTGCACACTCGTCAAAGAGACATCAGGAGTGCTTGGGAGTCGCACTCTTAAATGCTGAGTGTCACTGTCTATCTGTCATGCTCCCTTTTCCTGAGGCTCTTTTATTGCAATTTTCCATCCATCCACTAGGACTTTCCTTCCTTTCCCCATCATCTGATTGCCCCACCCATCTCATCCACACACCTGTTCCCACTTCCCCCATCTGCTCTGGCTGGCCTTCCCCGCTCAACCTGAATCCCAGTTATAAAAATAATTGTTACATTTATGCAAGATAGGCTTATTATTTGTTTCTGCCAAGTGGTGTGTATTTTTGAGCTCTTGTCATGGCTGCCACCTTGATATTCCTGAGTCATTTCACTCAGTTAGGGACCCTCCTAAGCTAAAAAGATTATTCGACCGCACCCTCTGTTACCTGTGTGTTTGCTGTGTGCCTACCTGGCCAACTGTCTAGTTTGGCTTACTGTTCACAGGAGATCACTATGGGATAGATTATCCAGGTAAGCATTACTAAAATGTACTCAAGATCATTTTCTTCTTACATATACTGTATATGCTGAACATGAGGCCCTTCATCTGGGGATCAAAAGTGAAAGGTAACTTTTGGGTGTTCTTACCGGGAGATTCGTGAGACTCAGTTAGGAACCCTCCTAAGCAAAAAGGATTATTCGACCGCACCCTCTGTTACCTGTGTGTTTGCTGTGTGCCTACCTGGCCAACTGTCTAGTTTGGCTTACTGTCATTTTGCCTGCTCCCAGCCTGGTCTTTAACAATAACCCACTGAAATCATCCTGCTGCCTCGACTTCCTGCATATGGGTCCTTCTCTTGGTGTCCCTTTCCCTCTACGTTGTGACAGCTGGTCCAATCCACAGTGTTGAAATAATGTAGTATTAATACTGCAGCAATGTACTGTGATCAGTGATCAATCCAAAGAGAGATTCCACCTGACAGGATGTTACCTTCTGCATAGGATACACATGTGTTTCCTCTTCTGTAGATCTCCTTCGATGCATTTAATAGACAACCTGCTTTCTGGGTCATGAGTCAGAGGGTGGAGGATAGCAACATCCTCAGTACTTGCCTCACCAGAACTAAAACTATAAGATATTATAATTTATTCCAATTTTCCTCATATTTGCTGCAGGATTACCACGTGTATGGCAACTACTGAGTTCTTCAAGACATCTCGGAAACATCACGTCCTTCCAGGATCACTTTGCTCTTATTATTCATTTACATGATACTGCACAGAGCATGTATATTTACAGGGTGGGGGGGCGATTTTCATTTTGCATTTAATCTTCATTTACTTCATTTACAGAAAGTGTATCAGCTGTCAATTAACTGATTTTTTTTGCACCTGTTCAACATAATAAATATGCTTTTCTCTCACGTTGCCTCAGCTGTTTGGGTTGTACATATAAACTGCAAATTGATTTGATTATTTTCTCCTAAACACTTGAGAGGGAGGTTCATGTTAACAAGACTGAGAGTCTACAACTATTGTCTTACAGCCAATGAGAAAACAGAAACATCTCAGACTTCAGGTCTTCAGGGGATGTATTTTTACACTCACCATCACAATATGAGGAGTGATTTTAGGTCTTATAATAGAAGAGTCTTATTATGGAACATCCTAATTGTGAGCGGTAAATGTATGAGGAACAAACTATAGCACATACACAGGTCCACGACTGAAAACAACACATGCATGTAACAAACATTAAATAATCATGCTACCAAATCCAGGCACTTCACATCTCCTGCCAGTCATACACGACTGACAGACACCCTGCTAGAGATGGACACAGGCTGAACATTTGAGGGGGGTGTAGACTCACATGGACATACATCAACAGCTTATAACTATTAATGAGAGGCTGCCGTTGTTTACCAACACTATGCTCCACTACACACTGCCTAACAGGCCAAATTCCTGCCTGCAGCTGATCAGATTCAGTTGCATGAACCATCAGTGGGTCAGTTCATTCACAGTTGTGTTATCTAATTACTTTGACATCAGTGCAACTTTAGTCATATAATATACAGTATTTATGCCATTTAAACCAGATAATGTTTGGGACCCATCATTCTGTCTTGTCAGTGGGGTAAAATACAATAACCATCTCTAGTTAAACCCTGAAATTGTTCCTGGGTTAAGATGAATAAAATAGTTTCACTACTCTTTTGAGGACTAGTTGTTAAAATTTTAAGTCATTGTATCACTAAACCAAATGTCACAAGTTTGTGCTTTTGAATCAAAGCAACTTTGCAAACAAAACTTCAAGTCGGTCAAAAAGCAATCTGAAAGTCATCTTGTCCCGCTGTGAATTTGCACATGTCTGCTGCCCTCAGGTGTGCACTTCAAAAGCTGCAGGTAGAGTGGAAATACTGTGGGTTGTGTGTAGGAACACACTTGCAAGATGACAAAGTGCCGCCATTCTCTGTGGCTCATGATAATGTGCCTCACACAAATTACATTTGTTGCCATCTACTTTGTGACTCAAATGGAGGGCCCTCTCTGTATGTATTATATTTATATGAGATGAAGATTAGATTCAGTGCACTCAAAGAAAACACAGAGACACAATCAGAATACACAGCAAAGTTGAGAAATTTATTATTTATTGAGCATTTTATCAGTATCAAAAGAATGATTTTGATAATTGAAATTAAAAATATGTTTCAGGTTAAGCACAGCACTCAGAACAAACATTATGCTTCAACATGTTTTTCACATTTTACTTGTTTTACTTTAAAATGAAAATAAAAGCTATTGTAGACAGTTATTCTGTGCAAGACAGTTGCAATTGTCTCCACAGGCAACATGCAAAAAAAAAGAAGCTGGCTAGAAACTGTTTGAGGCAAGACACCAATAAAAATCACAACTTCACTAAGTTATATTTTATGCTTTGTTTGCTAAACTGTCTCACTCATCAAGTAGAAAGATAAGGCCAAGGGTGTGTAAGCACTATGAGGCCATGTGAAGATGAGAAGAAAAGCTGTTTGCCACGTGCTGCAGTGATGCTGCCATCTCCACCACTTAAGAAAACACAACCAAAGAGACCAGTGGTGTCAGCAGGAGCAGAAGTCCAGCACTCGTGCTGCTGGCGCTGTTGCAGAAGTTCCCCTGACAGCAGCTAACTTCTGCTCCAATGGCCCCTGATAACTGTGCAGACGCTGTATTTGAGCAGACCAACTTGGAGGCACAGCCTTTCACGGTCACCTTGTCATTTCCTACATTCACTGAGAGATTGAAAATAATGTTAGTGCGTGATCTGTCAGTTTCAATACAGCATCCCTCTGAGCAGAGGGAATATGTGGAGCAGAGTTAGATGTTTATATCATGGGCTGGTTACCTTTTGATGAGATGCAGTAGTCCTCATCCCCGTCACAGTTCAGAGTTGAGGTGCATGATTGTCCATCACAGGTGAAGCACTTTTTGCCGTTTGGATTGGATTTGGTGGGCTCTGTAATACAGAACATACATTGCTCGTATTAGGTGTAGAGGGGGATTGAGGGGTGACTGTAATGTCCTGTTCTTCTTCAGTGCATTTTTAAAATCCCTTTTAATGGACTTTTGTTGGTTTTTCCCCGCTGATGAGCAGCTTACATATGAACAGATATACAAAATCCACCTAATGGCCAGAATAAATGTTGGCACTGTTCGTTTCTGCAAACCACAGATATGTTACATTTGTACATTTTTTTAGTGGACACATTGAAACTATGTTTCAGCAACGCTGTGATTAACATGTGATTAGGTTCAGGAACAAAACGTCAGCTCATATACAACAGCACTTTAGAAACAGTGATGTGTTAGCCTGCATATGAAATGTACAAATGTAATGTATCCATGGTTTGCAAAGATGTACAATGCCAACATTTTCTTCTGGCAACTGAGATGCCAGTTGTCTGTTCATGGACTGATGATGTGATGATTTTGAAATACAGGAAAATGTGACTGTTTTTACAGTAAGCTATGTAATAGGTAAGGTAATAAAACAAAATTGATTTAAACCTGGAAATTCTGTCTGTCTGCCTCTCTCTCTCACACACACACTAACTGTATTGTGACAGTTGGGGGTATCTTGCCCGTGGGCTCTACTGTAACAAATGGTGATTGACAGAAAAGTAATCTTCCTCATACTGGCTCTGGTCTTGGAATTTGAGTCTCCTTGTGTCTCTTTCTACATCTGCTCCAAACATATTGTCTCAGGTTCTGATAGATGGACTGGCATCATCACTTCTCAATACCTACATTCACATTGTCTCTATGGAACAAGACATAAATAAATGACTTGTATCTGTTAAAAATGTATTGGCTTAGTCAGTAAAATCAGAGTTATTTTAAAATAATAAAACAAGTTGTTATTTGATATCTGAAACATGAACTTTTACGGTCTGTAGTTTTCAGTTTTTACAGCTTTTTGTTCATGCGACTAAATGTCACTTTTTAACAAAAACAGCTCTCAGTGCAGAGACGCATCTAAATACTAACAGACAATATGAGAAAGTTACCGGGGGCAGGTTGGGCGTTGCAGAGCGCTGAGGTGCAACACTTGCTGGTAATTACGGTTTTGGCGATTCCAAAGTTGACTGAGGCCTCAATACACTCTTCAGCCACAGCACAACCCTTTGAGGTGATGTCAGCAAGTTTTGAGCCACCTGAAAGAAAAGAGGAACCTTTGTAAACTGGGCCAGTGCTAAGCAGTTTTATAATAAAAAACAATGCACCACAAATGGCCATACCTGCGTATGAAATGACTCTTGCTGCAGCACACTGCGAAGGACATTCCTTTGTTGTGTCTGTGCAGGTTCCTGAGGCTCCCGCTATACACTCATAACATTTCAGGGAGTAGGCTGAGAAAACACAAAACTCATAAGTTAAAAAATGAAAATATAAAATCAACATTTTATTCCACAAGGAGTGGACATAATCTTTTTAACATCCTAACTCTGAAGTTAATTCATCAAAATTATGAGCACAGCTGCAAAAATATGTATGAAGGTGGATGTCAGGTGCCATTCAGACAGATGTTTGTTTTTTAACTACAGCAGAATATAGAGAAAGCCAAATCATCTGTGTACAAACTGCAGGTGAGTAACAAAGAGCAACAAGTACTTTACACACAATACTGTCATTTGGCATGTGACCTTAAGTGACACATCTGTAGTATTTGTAAAGGTAAATGTGGTAATAATAAATTATAATCATTTCCTTAAAGATCAAAGAGTTACGCAACAAATAACAGAACAAAAACTTGCCTTCAGGGAGAAGCACAATACCCAAGATCAGCGTGAGGAGATGCATTTTGTGATGGCAGGACACGACTGAGTGTGAGTTTGATTTTCTACAGCTTTAAGTAGTTCTCCTGAGAAGGGGTTGTCTTCATTCTCAGACCACTCCCTAGTCTCGCCTTGGCAGTGACTAAATGTGATACTTATGGAAGGTGTTGTAAATTTACATGAAATGAAAGTGAAATGCTATCTGATTATGGGGCAACATTTGAATTACCTTCAACAAAAGGCCGTTAACTGGGGCGGGGTCCGGTTACGTGCCAGCGTTTGTTCACAGGCAACTGAAGAGTGAGTGCAGTGAGCTGTGCCAGTGGTAAATGTTTAACTTCTATCATTTATCAACAGTACACCGCGTTCCAAATTATTATGCAAATGATATTTTTCTCTGATTTTCCTAAATAGTCGATGCAAATGACAGTCAGCATAATTTTCAAGTCATCAGCTGTTAAAGTTTAATTCAAATGTTATTGAACAAACCTCCCAATGAAAACAGTATTTTTTTCAAAAATAAAAAACTTAAAAT